>NW_028318236.1:302464-604929 GCF_062004578.1 Staurois parvus
GCAAACTTTCCCTGATACTTTATTTTCTGTTTAGCATGGTCTATAGCAGCGCTGGCGAACCTTTTAGAGACCATGTGCCCAAACTGCAACCCAAAACCCACATATTTATCTCAAAGTGCCAACACTGAAATTAAACCTGAATACTGAGGTTTTAGTTTAACAAAAACAACCCATACATTAACATATTTTGTCTTAAAAGAAAAACACAATAGCAAAGCTTCCACTGACTACCAGCAAAAGGGGGCAAAGTGCCACTGACCACCAGCACAAGGGGGCAAAGTTCCACTGACCACAAGCACAAGGGGGCAAAGTTCCACTGATCACCAGCACAAGGGGCAAAGTTCTACTGACCACCAGCACAAGGGGGCAAAGTGCCACTGACCACCAGCACAAGGGGGCAAAGTTCCACTGACCACAAGCACAAGGGGGCAAAGTTCCACTGATCACCAGCACACGGGGCAAAGTTCCACTGACCACCAGCACAAGGGGGCAAAGTTCCACTGACCACCAGCTCAAGGGGGCAAAGTTCCACTGACAACCAGCATAAGGTAGCAAAGTTCCACTGACCACCAGCACAAGGGGGCAAAGTTCCACTTACCACCAGCACAAGGGGGCAAAGTTGTACTGATTACCAGCACAAGGGGCAAAGTTCCACTGACCACCAGCACAAGGAGGCAAAGTACTACTGAACTCCAGCACAAGGGGCAAAGTTCCACTGACCATCAGCACAAGGGGGCAAAGTTCCACTGACCACCAGCACAAGGGGGCAAAGTTCTACTGATTACAGCACAAGGGGCAAAGCTCCACTGACCACCAGCACAAGGAGGCAAAGTACTACTGAACTCCAGCACAAGGGGCAAAGTTCCACTGACCATCAGCACAAGGGGGCAAAGTTCCACTGACTACCAGCACAATGGGGCAAAGTTCCTGTGTTAATAAAAATGAATGTATTAAAACTCACAGCCAGTCCAATATATATATCCTTGGCAGTGCACTGACCAGCCATACGAGTCACGGCTAATGAATCAGGGCTCGTGATGTCATAGCCTGGTGCCATTACTCCTTTCCGAGCATACGCATGCCCCCTATGTGCACTGTTATTCGATGCTGCTGGGGAGACTTGGCTCATTTGCCGACAGAGAAGGCTCTGTGTGCCGGCTGTGGCACGCATGCTATAGGTTCGCCACCACTGGTCTATAGAGTATACGCAGATTTAATATACCCAACGTTTCTTTTTAAAGGAGAAAAAGCAGACCTTGTATAGAGAATGGAAGGTCTGTGTTTTTTGCCCTTAAAATATAAATGACTTGAAAAAAAAATACAGGCCATCTGGAGCCTCTGCTAAGTGGGAGTTTAGGCAATGGGGTTGATTTACTTAAAGTAGGCTGTTCACTGCAAGAGCAATTTCCCCCAGCTTAGGGAATGTGGTGAAAACTAAAAAAAAATATTTGCAAGAAAAATACTTAATTCCCTTGCAAAGTGAACAGCCTATTTGTCTTTAGTAAATCCCACTGTGTCAGAAGGCACTTATGAAACACCTTGTCCGGAGGCTACATCAGACTTTCAGTTTCTGTTGACATATCCACACTTGAATGCAATTTAACTATTTAATCATGAATTTGACAAGAGTTAGGATAAAAGAAGGTCGAATACCCCAGGCTAGAAGTCAGTGGGTGGATCTGAGCATCCAGAAGCCTCACACATATCTTCTGGATATAGCAGCCACAAAACTGGAGGTTCTAGTGTTACTCCATTCTAGTAATGACTATAACAGATCAGATCAGGCCTCCAGTCATACACAATGTTGTTGCAGGAGGACAACATCCTTTTAGCTTTGGCTCAATTCCTTAGGGCCTTTAACCAGGCACACACTCTTCTCGGCACATCCACCTGTTCCTGGCTCTAAGATACTCTCTCCCAAGGAGGAAGTGCTAACTAAGGACTTTCCCCCAAAAGGACCCTTCTGGAACAGGGTTTATCAGTTTTGTCAAAGCCTGGTTCAATCCATAGATTACAAACTCACCAGGGTTTGTCTAGTAGATGTAGCACCCTCCTAGATGGGTGCTAGGTTTAGACAGATAGATTTCGTTTGTATTTTGATTGGTAAATTCAGTTGTCACACTGTAGACAGTGTGGTTGTAAGTATTAGGTAAAAACATACCTTGCACAGTGATTCTGTGTTCTGCTAGTTAGGTCTGCTCAATATGTTCAGCTGCAGCCAGGCTGATAGCTCCCTCTGCATCCAGAAATCTTGAGAAGCTTCTGGATAATAGGTATGGAGCTATGCAGATGACAGCATGAATATTGATACAGACCCAGCCTATCCCAGAGAGAGAAGCTCTGATGGCATGCTGGGTAACTGTGTATAGTTAGTGAGTTCTGGGTCTTTCCTGTACAGGATTGTTCTAGCCTGAAGAGGGCATGCTGCTGGATCTACTGCCATAGGCCTCAGGCAGGCGACCTGAAGGCCTGAATGCTGACACCCGAGTTCTGCTAAAGTTGACTGAGGGGCCATCTATTGAAGGCCTGGTCTGGTATCACGGAGGAAGGCAACCAGCTGTTCTTGGAGAAGAAAAGCACTGCCACTACCAAGATATCTTCCTGATATCAAGACAGCTTCAAGTACTTATGTCAGCTGTATAAAGAATATATTTCTTTATTTTCTAATGGGATACGTAATGGATTATTTTTTTCTGTGCTCATCTGAGCTTATCTTTAAAGTGGTAGTAATTCGCAAGAAAGAAAAAAAAAAAAACAGTCCCCTGCAAGTTAATGTTATAATGTGCTAGTATGCATTGCATACTAGCACATTATGTAAAACTTACCTTAAAATGAGGCCCTCCAGCAGCGCCCTGTCATTACTGCAGAGGCTTTCATCTTCACTCGGTCCTTCTTCCAGGTTCACGATCTTTGGCCGTCTGACAGACCGGGCCATGACACACAACTCTGAAAGAATGGCACAAGTATGCTGTTCCTTCAGAATGCATGCACCGGCTTTAGAAAAGAGAGAATATCTCCTAAACTTGTACCATGCATTAAAACCTTACCTGTAGCTAAAATTTAAAAAAATAGTTTACTACCACTTTAAGGTGGGGCAGTGATTTGTATTATATAAAGTATAGCATTACTGTTTAACCACAAAATCTTTACCTGTTTGCAAAATACAAATCCAGGTAGAAGGAAGAGAAACTGCTGTATAAAGTTGGTGTGCGGAGCAGATGGATATGTGTGTTATTCATCTATAATTTGATTCCTTTGCACACCATCCTTGGCATCAAATCAGTAATGTTAATTATGCAACTGTTACTATTTCTAATTATAACACAGATTCTGGAAGTTGTTTGCTTTCAAACAAAGACTTGGAATAAACTCTGCTGGAATTAGCTTATACAATGTCTTTCATTTCACAGTTTAGCACTTTAGTAAAATAAGACTTGTATTGCTTCCACCAACTCAAAACACCGTTAAAGCACTCCACCACCAAGATGAAAAATGATATTTTGCCAGTCACAGCTGAGATGAGTACCAATTCACTTTGGGCGCATTAGTGGACCTTAACTGTGAAATCAGTTTTAGATTTTTCTTAAAGTAATATTACGTCACAGTCTTTTAAGCACTTTCAGCAGCTAATTTAATAACTTACTGAGTATGCAGCTTCTTTATATTTTATTCCTTGTCTATGTTCCAGTTTAAGCTGGTGCCATGACCACTGCCCCAGGTTTCCTGCCTCAGGGTGACTCCTTTCTTTTTTGTCCTATGAAGCCACTCTTGCATGCAGGGACTAGACTTGTGTCTCTGTACATTTTGTGCAACAATAGAAACATGCAGCCTCATAGAATAGGATGGCAAGTCACTCCCCTGCTCCTCCCTTCTCCAAGCTAACAAATTGGTTCCTGAATGCACTGTCCACTGTTAATGCTGGAAGTTCTAGGAAACAGCACAGAGAGAGCATGAATGAGCAGCACTGAAAGTTGTAAACTGCAAGTGCTGGGATGAGAATTTCACCAAATAGATTACTTGGAAATATTTATTTTATTGTGCTTAATGTGTAGCTAAAAAAAACCCACTGAAGATTCAGTACTACTTTAACCTAAATAGATACAAAGACCTATTATTATTTTTATTATTATACCGGATTTATATAGTGCCGACAGTTTGCTCAGCATTTTACAATATAAGACCTCTTGAACATGTATACTTTGGGTTTCCTTTAGGCTCCCTCTGATTCAGGTAGCAGCACATAGTCATGGCATAGAGAGGGAATCAGTGTGCAGTCAACAGAACGTATCAGCTTTTTAAGCAGAATCCACCAATCAGTGCCTTCGCCAACACAGAGTTCCTACTCTATGCCACAGCTTTGTCCTGGAAACATTGGTCCTTAATGGTAAGTATTCCAGGGATATTTCTAGTCATTTAGGTTTATGCAAACTGCATCCAAAAATAAGATAAACATGAATAGCTCATCAAAAGATAAAATAAAGAAAATACATCAGCATGCTTTTTGTCAGCACATAAACACATGTGCTGCTTCTTCCTCTCATTCTCTAGCTCTGCTTTACAATACCTGCAAAAGGCTGATACCATGTTAAATACATGTACTTATACTTCTTTTTATTCAGAAAATACATTTATTGATGTATTAATGAGTACATAGCAGCATCAATTAATCATATCTAGATTGTTTTCTAAGCTAAGACATGACCAGTGTTTGTGTCCTGGAGTCTCTCCACTTATGGCTAGATGTTGATTTTAGCTTTTAATAAAGCTACACTGATACTGATAGAGAGGCTAAGGTTCTTTGTGTCTTGGTCATGTGGTCATGTAGTATGTAATGTCAGTAGTCCTTCCTTTCCCAAATCAGAGATGAAAATATGTCATAAATGACAATCTCCAAAGCTTCAGAGATAGACAGATGGCTCACTAGAATGATGAGTGGTGAGAAATTTACATCTATATGAACCTGTGATGACTGTGCCTTCACCAAACAACATAAGTCATGTTCACTCTATTTAAACCTTCTCTAGGTGAAGAGAAGAAGTGATGTGTCTACAATGTGTTAAAAAGGCTCAATGTGTGATAATGAGGGCTTTCAACAGTCTGATTAACTAACCCATTTATGAAACAGTCTAATGTTGGTACAGTAGTTAGATATGGAATTAAAGCTCTGTTGAGAGTGGTAAGGAGGCCAGAGTTCTTGGTGTCTTGGTCATGTGGCATGTGATGTCAGTAGTCTTTCTTTTCTCAAACCAGAGATGAATACATGTCATATGTGACAATTCTCTGAACTTTCATAGAAAGACAGATGGAACATTGACACTGATGAGTGGTGGGACATCTACCTGTCCATGCACCTGTGATGACTGTGTTTTTACAAAATAATGAAGTCCTGTTTGCTCAGTTAAACCATATAAATGAGGGGAATAAATGATGAGTCTCCAACGTGTTAAAAAGGCTCAACGTGTGATAACGAGGGCTTTCAACAGTCTGAAGAACTCATATTTGCCTCATTATGAAAATCCAAACAGTCTAATGTTTGTACAGTAGTTAGATATTGAATTAAAGCTCCAATGAGAGTCATAGAGAGGCCAGAGTTCTTGGTGTCTTGGTAATGTGGTATGTGATGTCAATAGTCCTTCCTTTCCCAAACCAGAGATGAACGGACGTTGTATGTGACAAGTCTCTGGAGCTTCATAGAAAGGCATTATGGTTCACTGAGAATGATGAGTGGTGAGACATTTACCTCTCTAGACACCTGTGATGACTGTGCCCTAAATAACAGAAGTCATGTTCACTCAGTTAAACCTTCTCTAGGTGTAGGGAGGAAACGTTTAGTCTCCAATGTGTGAAAAAGGCTCAACATGTGATAATGAAGGCTTTCATTAGTCTGGAGAACCAGGGCCAGATTTAGTCAGTCTGATGTGGAGGTGCAGTAAAAAAAGTCAGGGGGGCAGAAGATGGAAGGACAGCAGGGCAGTGTATAGGGGGTGCGCAGTGCAGAGGATAAGGTCAGAAGTTTGTATTGCAATGTACAAAGGTCATTAGTTTGTAGGGCAGTGTACAGGGGTAAGCAGAGCAGAGGACAGGGGTCAGGAGTAGATGAGGCAGACTTCACAGGTCAGTAGTAAGTTTGTAGAGTTCAGGGGCAACTAATAAGTGACACAAAGGACAGATTTTGCCTAACAATGAGAGAAGCTTCAAGGGGGATGATTAAACAAAATCTGTGCCTAGTCACTCTATACTTTACATATCTCACAGTCCTTGTACCCACAAAATACCCCTATCTACTATGTCACAAGTGACAATCTCACAGATACACAAACCTCAGAACAAAGAATAATTGTTAAATATTTAAACGTTTCCATCACATATGCTTTTCTGTACAAAGAAGTGATCATTTTGTCTGTCTGAGCCGACTCTAAAGAAGAACTTCATTGAAACCAGCAACTGTTGGGACAATAGACACTCTGGTCAGGACTACATAATGTACAACATAATATATAGAGTACAGGGGTCAGGCGTAAGTAACATACAAAACAACATAGAGTACAGCATCAGGGCAAGCCTACTTGTTCATATCAGAATTACCCCTTACATCAAGAATCCCTCAAACAGAGTCCACAGAGTCCCCTCTCTACATCAAGTCCTACCATTTACATCAGGGTCCCAAAAGTCCCCCCTACATAAGGGTCCCTAGAGTCACCACCCTTACATCAGGGTCTCCAGAGTCACTTCCCCTAACATCAGGGTCCCCAGAGTCCCCCCTAAAATTAATGCGGTAGTAAGGTGTCACAAACACAAAAAAATCAGGGTACCCATAGTCCTCCTCCTTACCTCAATCAGGGTCCCCATAGTCCCTCTCCTTATATCATGGTGCCCATAGTCCCCCTCCTTACATCAGGGTGCCCATAGTCCCCCTCCTTACATTAGGGTCCCCATAGTCCCCCTCCTTACGTCAGGGTACCCATAGTCTGCCTCCTTACATCAGGGTCCCCATAGTCCCCCTGCTTACATCAGGTTGTCCATAGTCCCGCTCCTTACATCAGGGTCCCCATAGTCAGCCTCCTTACATCAATCAGGTTCCCCATAGTTCCTCTCCTTACATCAATCAGGGCCCCCATAGTCCCTCTCCTTACATCAATCTTGGTCCCTGTAGTCCCCCTCCTTACATCAATCAGGGTCCTCATAGTCCCCCTCTTTACATCAATGTCCCCTTAGCCGCCCTCCTTACATCAATCAGGGTCCTCATAGTCCCTCTCCTTACATCAGGGTTCCCATAGTCCCTCTACTTACATCAGGGTCTCCTTAGTCCCCTCCTTATATCAGGGTTCCCTTAGCCCCCCTCCTTACATCAGGGTCCCCATAGTACCCCTCCTTACATCAGGGACCCCTTAGTCCCCCTCCTTACATCATTCATGGTCCCCTTAGTCCCACTCCTTACATCAGGGTTCCCATAGTCCCCCTTCTTACAACAGGGTACCCTTAGCTCCCCTCCTTACATAAGGCTCCCCTTATCCTCCCTCCTACATCTGGGTTCCCACAGTCCTCCTCCTTACATCAGGGTCCCCATATACCCCCTTCTTACATCAGGGTCCCCATAGCCCCCCTTCTTACATCAGGGTCCCCTTAGCTCCCTCCTTACATCAGGGTCCCCTTTCCCCCCTCCTTAAATCAGGGTCCCCATAGTCCCCCTCCATACATCAGGGTCCCCTTAGCCCCTCTCCTTACATCAGGATCCCCTTAGCCCCCCTTCTTAGATCACGGTCCCCACAGTCCCCTCCTTACATCAGAGTCCCCACAGTTCCCCTTCTTACATCAGGGTCCCCTTAGCCACCCTCCTTACATCAGGGTCCACATAGCCCCCCTCCTTACGTTAGGATCCCCACAGCCCCCCTTCTTACATCAGGGTCCCCATAGTCCCACTTGTTACATCAGGGTCCCCTTATCCCCCCTCCTACATCAGGGTCCCCTTAGTCCCCTCCTTACATCAGGGTCCCCTTAGCCCCCCTCCTTACATCAGGGTCCCCATAGTCCCCTTGATTACATTAGGGTCCCTTTATACCCCTCCTTACATCAGGGTCCTCACAGTTCCCCTCCATACATCTGGGTCCCCACAATCCCTCTCCTTACATCAGGGTCCCCTTAGTCCCCCTCCTTACATCAGGGTCCCCTTAGCCCCCTCCTTACATCAGGGTCCTTACACCACTCCTCCCTTGCCTTAATCACTGCAAGATCTTCAGAAGCCCGCAGGATGAAGACTTGATTGTAGTGATGGACAGTGCACCCTGTGTGCCCATTGGCTTGAGAGGCAGTGTTGCCTGCCCCCTGCTGCCTCTTCAACCAATGAGTAGCTGAATTCCTCTCTTAAGCTCCTACCCCTTGAAGTCACTTGGGATCTCCCGAGTCCCAGCCGGCTAGCTTACTATGCAAGCAGCTGGGAGGACATGTATAATAATAGTGGCAACTCTATGTACAGCCTTCCTGCCACCTCGCTGCCCCCTCCCCCGCAGACTTTATGGGAACTGTGTCCAACTATACCCTTATCAGCAGCCCTGAAGGTGGGAGTGGGGGAGCTGAAGGCTTGGGGGGTTGCAACTGAAATCGGGGGGGGGGGGGCTCCCCAGCACCCCCCTAGATCAGGCCATGTGGAGAACCCATAATTGCCTCATTATGAAACCCTAAAGTTTATACAGTAGATAAATATGGAATTAAAGCTCCATTGAGAGAGGTAGAGAGGCCAGAGTTCTTGGTGTCTTGGTCATGTGGCATGCAATGTCAGTAGTTCTTCCTTTCTCAAATCAGAGATGAAAATGTCTTATGTGACAAGTCTCTGAAGCTTCATAGGGCAGATGGCTCACTGAGACTGGTGAGTGGTGAAAGATCAACCTGTCCATGCACCTGTGGTGACTGTGTCTATATCAAATAATGAAGTCAAGTTTGCTCAGGTAAACCATTTAAATGAGGGAAAGAAACGATGAGTCTCCGAAGGCTCAACATGTGATAATGAGGGCTTTCAGTATGAAGAACTCATAATTGCCTCATTCTGAAACCCTACACAGTCTAATATTTCTACAGTACAGTTATTATTGAATTAAGCCAGCTATAGTTGGATAGAAATTCGACCGATTCAGCAGGAACCGGACAAATTTAAATCCACCTATGAGCAGGCTGGTTGTACTGAAGTCGATATATCAATTGACTTAAGAACAACCAGCCTGTCAGGTGTTTTTTTCATACAGTGATCATTGCATTCTGATGGTGGGGAAAACTCCCACTGTAAGAATACAATAGTGCAATGGGAGCGATTTTCTTTCCTTCAACCCCTGGTTTGAAGGAAAGAAAACTGCATATTGTATGGCCTGCCTTGAATATGGAATTAGACAATGTGTGCAGTCTGAAAGTACACAAATATAGCTGCTTCAAAATACACTACTACACAGGAAAATGCAAAGAAAGTCTGCATCAGATAGTGCAAGCAACCCTGGCAATGTGTGTAACTATATTATGTTAGAAAATAATTTCATTTACATTTTTCACACAATTTTTTATATTGTCATCATAGCAGAAGGTCCACTTTAAAGTTATTATTTACTGTGCTGAATTTGATTAAATATGGCATCTTACAGTGAGTCTGACATGCTGCCAGTTGTTGTAGATGAAAGACAGTCTGCGGTTCTGATTATGGACTATGGTTATGAACTCTGTGGAAATATGATCATTAAAGACAGAATTATGTAGAGCACTATGTAACAGTGTTTGAAGGAGCAAGGCGTACACTAGCAAATCAAAATCACAGGCATACTTATTATTGATGTCCCGAGTTAGAGACCGGAGCTTCCCTCAGATTTAAAAGAAACCCTCTATTTGTTCTTCGTGTCAATTTATAAATAAAAAGATGATTCGTATAAATGATGAGAATATTTATATTCCAGACAACATCTGTTGCATAACTTATCCAGCAATGCCAAACACAACTAATAGATTTTTACTGTAAAACATATTAAACAGAAGTGTCAGCTCTGCACCCAGGTTTAGATGTCTTTCAATGCTTCAGAATTGTGTAGTTTGGAGTTTGTGACACATATAAATGTATACTGCTGCTACAAATACTCCACCACCCACTTTTTTTCTTTTTTTTAATGCCTTCTTTAGGGTTTTGGAGCATGCACTAGTTCCAGAACTATAGTTTGCTGCCTTGGGAGGCTAACATTTACAATACTAACATATAGGCATTGGAAAGGTCCTGCTCTATGGCTCTGCTTTGATGAACTATAGCTGTGGTCTCCAAACTGCCTGATGTGTCCCTTTGCTTGCTTTTGTCTGGTCCTTGAGGCACTATTCCAACTACTGACTCCAATGATGGGGCACTATTCCTCTCACTGACACCAAGACTGGGGCATCATCCTTCCCTCTGACACCAATGATGGGGCACAATTACTCCCATTGACACCAATGATGGAACACTATTCCTTCCCCTGACACCAATGATGGAGCACTATTAATCTTCCTACTGACCACATGTACTGTCTAATTTTGTAAATCCTACTGACTATCAAGTTTGAGACATTGTGGACTCCTACTGATGCCGGGGAATTTTCTATTCCCACTGGCCACAGTCCGGCCCTCCTAAAGTTTGAAAGACAGTAAACTGGCCCTTTCTTTATGAACTTTGGAGACCCATGCTCTATAGCTAGAATTAGTTAGGATGTGTTGCAATCACCCACATAGATAAATACAGAGAATGTATCTTGTGTTTATATTCTCTAATTACACAAAGACTTGATTACCCCACATTACTTTGCATCTGAACTGCTTTTTTCCCCTGCAAGTCAATATTAATTCAAAAGATACCAAAAACAACTCAAAGCAAATCAGAAGAAACTTGAAAAAAACACAGAAGCAGATTATAAACTAAGCATAAGCAAATCAAAAGCAAGTCAAATGATCTTAAAAGCAATTCAATAATACACAAAACCATGCTGCATTTCATTATCTTCTAAGTTTCATGCCTATGTACATAAATCTTAGGCTAGGTAAACACTGTAGCATTCTGGTAACGCAGACACATTGATGTGCATTAATGTGTGTAGCACTACTCCCTTAGGAGTCGCTAGAAGATTCAAGTTCCCCTATAGTCCTGCACACCCAGACACAATGCACTTCCACAAAAGCTTTCATCTAGAGTCAGAAATCAGTTGAGGGATTTGAACTGGGATAGGGTTAGGGGTGTACAAGATACCCAAGGTTACTGACAAACTGAGGACATCTTCCTGGAACTATATACAAGCCTTTTCTGCAGCACAGTGTCAGATGGAGAGCTAGTCAGCATTTACCACCCCAGACCCTAGATGAGCTTCTCTTCACCCAGCAATCTGGAGGTATCCCAGAGCAGGGGATCTGGTTTCTGTCACTTTAAAGAGGTGCACAATCACAAGTAGGGGGCTAATCTGGTTATCTGGTAGCACCAGGGTGCTTCTTCTCCTATTCGCCCTAGGAGTGTACGTGTACTTATTCAGATCCTCTCCTCTACCACTTGTGGGTTGGCTGCTGCTAACAGGCCAGTCAGCTGGGCTGCTCCTTCCCTGCCATACAGTTGGCCCTCTCTCAGGGGGCACGTGACTTCCAAGCTTTCTCCTTGCAGCCTCCATCCTCACGTCTTCCTTTCTCTTTCTTTCTCCCTCCTCCTCTCACACACTCCTGCAACTGAGCAAGCTTCAACACTTTTTAAAGGTGTCCAGCCCTTTGCCAACCTCTTGTTGGGTATTGGCCAAGACCCCTCAAGAGTGCAGCCAGCCACTCCTCAGATCCACCCGCTGCCTCTAAGGTCTTTCCCCAAAAGCCCTAAAGCAGGAGGAAATTCCAGAGGGGCTGGCCTGTAAAGCCTCCCAGACCTGACAACAATTTGACCCCTCTCTGGCTGTTACACCTGGGCTGCTGCTCTGCCCCTGTCACAAGTTAGCCTCTTGTTTGTTTATTCTTACCTCCTTGCTGCTCCTGATTCCTTTCACATGTGTGGGTTTGTCTGTGCTCACCTATGGGTGTCGTCTGCTATCCTCTGGGTTTTATTTCCTTCCCTCCCATCACTTCCTGGCCCGCCTCCTAGTTTGCTTGTCTATATAAGTCTAGCCCACTTTGCCTGAGCAACTTCCTAGTTGTTGGAGCTCCTGTGTGTTGCTACTGCCTGAATCCCACATTGACTACTTGTGTACCGACCCCAGCTTCGTTCTCTGACTTTGCTTGTTTTCCGCCTGTCCTGACCTCGGCTAACCTATCGGATTCCATTTGTCTCCTCCCATTATACTCTGCTCCCGTGAGCAGTCTCCTCAACCTCAGCTGGGCATACCTGGGGGCCACGACCTGGTCCCAGCTTGCTGCAAGTCCATCCCCACCATCAGGGGCTCTGGTGAAGAAGCAGGCTGGGGCTTAAACTCCGCGCCCTGGGGAACCCCAAGTTGAGTATCAACAAGAGCTCAGTACCACAGGTGCTGACAGCCCCTGTCTAACCATTGGAGTCTTTCTCCCCATTACTAATCTAGGAGGGTGCTACATGTGCATTGCTTCATGGCAGTCTATTCATTTGAATGGGCTGCCTAACACATTTAAAGGTAGTGTGTTACCATGTGTCGTGGTGTGCTGCAAAAGCATATGCATTGGTACAGTCTGTTGGGGTGCCATTGTGGTTCACTGAAACACAGAACAAAGATGAGAATGGAGCCTTAACACTACTGACAATAGATGTGAGTGCACAGAACAGACGTAGTAAGCCTAAAAACATAAAGTGAAGTACTTTAGTAAAAAAGTTCACAATTCCTCCAACTGATATAATCAAAATTCCAAAAATATACAAAATCTGAGTGATAAGTCAACGTCAGCATTGCCTGGTGAGCATGCACTTACAGGGAATAATGCAATTTGGCAACCTACAAATTTACTTGGCACATAAATATACCAGTTTACAAGCCAGACCACACAATTTGGAGCTTAAATAATACAGACACTGTGATCAGTCAAAGGAACTGCAGTAATAGTGTGTGCAGTAAATCCAAAGAGTCAAAGTGGTTGTAAACAAAGCATATCCTTCTGTGTGTACTTGCATCAATCCAAAGCACCTAGTGTGTTTTCTGGTGGCTGTATCTTTCCTCTACTACCTGCATGAGTTACTGCTGACAGCTTATGACATCACCAATGGATACCAGGGAATGCACTCCACCCCCAGATCTCCAGCACACAGCAGGTGATTGAAAACCTCAGTTGTGTATGTTTCCCTATGAGATTGTGTAGAGGGCCTGTGTCCATTCCTTCCACTCAGGACTCATATTACACTCAGCTCCCTGCTATATGCTGTGCAGTGTGTGATGTCAGAGTCCCACCCTCTGCCTGCTAGAGCTCAGAAATGCTGTGTGAATTCTGCACTTTGAATGGCTCTGGATAAGAGAGAGAGAGCTGCAGATAAACAAGTACAACTTATTTAGAAGGGTGTGTTTCATCTCTGTGTATCAGCCAAGACCAGTCACTTCACTGGGTACATGTACGAGTTTACAAGCTCTTTAAAAACTTGCCTGCCACCCTATAGCACAAAAACTGCTACAGGGCGGCAGGGCTTTGCCAACTCACGTACATATTCCAGGTAGGGGCGGCTTCAGCTGTCGAACACCAGATCCCTGGCCGGTGATTCCCTGCCAGCACCTGGCGATCTCCGAGTATCACTGACAAGTATAGCAATACAGATCTCTCCCCTGTCAGCTCCAGCACACGGTTACAGCTGTCAGTCACCGGGTCCCGGCCGGAGATTCCCCTCCGGCACCAAACAACCGCTGAGGAACAGTGAAAGGAGAGAGGTCTGTGTATAAAAAAACACAGATCTCTCCATTGTCAGCGTGAACAGGCTGCCTTGTATTGTTCTGCACAGCAGAGCAATACAAAGTAGCTTGTCTCCCTAGTAAAACACACACGGCACATAATGTAAAACGCAACACAGCACACAGTTAACCCTTTGATCGCCCCAGATGTTAACCATTTCTAGCCCTGTGTCATTAGTACAGTGTCAGTGCTTTTTATTAGCACTGATCACTGTATTAATGTCATTGGGATGTCAGTGGAAGTTAGTCAATTCCACCCAGTGTCAGAATGCCCGCCGCAGTCCCGCTATAAGTCGCTGATTGCCGCCATTACAAGTATAAAAAAAACATTTAATTAATTTACACATATTGGGATTTTGTTTAGCAAAGACATGGTGCAGAATACATTTTGGCCTAAATTTATCACAAAACTTGATTTTTTAAATTGTTTTACTGGATATGTTTTATAGCAAAAAGTCACAAATATTGTTTATATCTCAAAATTGTTGGTATTTTTGTGTTTATAACAGAAAAAATAAAAAATGCACAGGTGATCAAATACCACTGAAAGAAAGCTCTACTTGTGAGGAAAAAGGGACATAAATTTCATTTGGATGCAGCATTGCATGACCGCGCAATTGTCAGTTAAAGTATCGCAGCAATGTATCACAAAAAATGGCCTGGTCAGGAAGGGGGGTAAATCCTCTAGAAGGCAAGTGGTTAACATTGCAAATAATATATGAAAATGCACTTACAAAGCAGAAAGCTATGAAATACAACACTCTTTTTTTCAATGTTTATTGATTTAGTATAAAAAATAACTACAAATAGATGTCCATAAGCAATGCATATGGAATGTTAACAAATCAATGGCTGAATAAAAGATTATACACGGGAAGTGTGTCATTATTTGTGTACAATTGGTATGAAAAGATAAACAAAATAAAAAAACAACAATAATAACTGTTGTGACATCTATGTATCATCCAGAAAGTAGAAATAGGAGAACTGAAATAAGAGAGAGGAAAGGTTGATGGAGGGGGGAAGGAGGGAGGTATGCAGCAAGTATCCAACCACCATGCATGCTTCTGATATGGCGGCTAGATTTGCCAGGGGGAGAGTCTGATGTTAGTATGTGAGCTGGGGATTCTAAACATAGAGGAATGTATTGTGACTCTGAGTAAGAATTTTAGTAATTTGTTCGTTAACAAAGAAGCTGTCAATACAATATTCCTCTTTAGAGAACTGGGTGAATTGCTTTTTCCACACGATCATAAACTTGGAGGTCAGTAAAACAAAGTGGACCAATTTGAATTTATGCTTACAAATATTTAGAGATTTAAAATATTAATGGGCCAACCAGGGGTCCTTAGAGACTGGGACTAAGAATAATGTGTATACTGTAAGAGTGAATAGACCCTGGTCCAGAAGCAGCCTAGTATTGGGCAGGTTCATCATATATGTAGGACATTACCGGCGGTCTGGCATCCCCTAAAGCATAATCCCACATGACCATAGAATATATGGGCCAGTCTGGATGAGACTAAGTACCACCTGGTCATTACATTATAGGCTGATTCAAGGGTAGTGATGTTAAAGAAGTATGGCCAAAGCAATACTTTTGTCCATACTTCGCAAGTAGATCAGAAAATTGCACTTTGTTCAGCCCTCCTGTGACTTCGTATCCAGCTGACAGTAGACCTAATTCCCCTGACAGCTGACGTCACTCAGCCGGTCCAGACTCTGGAGGGATCCTGATTTTAGTGTTGTGATCCACTGAAATGCCTGAGTGGCAGCTGTCTTAGCATCTCATTGCACAAATGAGAGCCTGAGACAGTCAACACCCTCTGCTTTCTGAGAACTGAGCGATCACTGGTTTTTGATTGCTCAGTTCCTGTTCCTGATGGAGCATCGGACTGATGCTGCATGCACCTAGGTGAGTATATATGTTTATTTATTATGAAATCCTGCCCTTCTCTTTTAACATTGCAGGAGGCTACAGCAGACCAAATGACTTGCCAGCCTGCAGTGGATTTGGTAGCTTTTAAAGTGTTATTAAAGTGTAAGCATTCACTATGTCTGGTCTCCCACAGTACACACAACAAGGAAATGTTAATTATTTTAGTAAATGTAAACTGTTAAATATCTTTTCTTATGGGCAGTTTATAGCAGTCCTGTGACTTCTATCAGTGTCCAGCTGAGCACTGGTTAATCTTGTAGGAGGAGTTTTCATTCTGATTTTGATGAACTCCTGCCGGCATTCTACTAATCCACTGACAACAAGTAATATGTGTTTTATCATATATTTATTTAAAATCACCATTTGTGTAGCGCTGCACTTTTATTCTTTATCATTTACTGTGGAGGTTCCCAAGGTGCCTTTTTTGTTGCCAGCGGCTACCATATTTCATATTTTATACACTGCGCTCGATTTTTTATATATAAGTTTTGTCCTATGAGGCTGCATAACCCCTGACCCTCTTTCTGGGCAGTGCTGATTGGCCCTGTTGACCACATGCACCCTCCCAAAGGAAAGAAAAAATCTCTAGCAATACACACAAAACTGAGCATGTGCAGAGCGACTCCTAGAGCTCTGTACTATCAGCATAAGGACTGGGAACAGTAGAAGAAGGGGAGGATCAGAGAAGACAGGATCAAACAGCCATTTTACATAATGCAGAAGATGAACCCCTTAGGTTCCACAGTGAGTATAACAAGCATACTTTACTGCATATACAGACTGATTTTACTGTTGTGGGCTTAGTAACACTTTAAGTCTTCCTCCCATTTTACTATATAGGTGTGTGAAGTCAGTGCACATAAAGAAAGACCATTATTTTTCAATTATCAATGTTATCATTCACATTGCACATAAATTTTAGTGTAAGATCCTAAACTGCATAGATCACCTTTTTCCCTCTCACTAAAAACTGTATGAGTGTGGGAGCACAAAAGACAGTGCAACTTACCATGCAAATGCTGAGATTTGCCCTCTTTCTTTCTAAATACATATCCTCTTTAGAAAACAAAGACCGGGGGCCATACACTCACATGGTATCCAGTAACTCAGGAGTTTTTTAAAAATTGTGTAATTTTTAAACTGTGCGCAGGAACATATATTAGTTTTCAAAACATGACTATTCTCTGCAGAGATTAATACAGTATATCAATATCCATGTGTCCTAAAGCAAGTTATATCTCAAGACTCAAACAGGAGAAGCTGCCAAGACCAAACCGGCCGCACAGTCCTGCTGATTCCCCTCGATTATTTTTAATCAGTCTTACTTATTCAGCAACTGCTCTGCTGGGTGCATTCTGTTAAAAGAAATGGGAGATGTGACAAACACATAGGTACTTAACATTTAATGAAAGGTGTAATAACTGGAGGCTGAACAATGAAATATTCATTATTATGGTTAATACCACCAACAAGATTTTCTGTTCTAAAAGTAACAGAAACATTTATTCATATATTAGTCATGAGTTTTTAATTAAAAGTTATATTTGGCTGGGTGTAAGTCTTTCTGGGGGTCTAATGAAGAAGTCCATCTCAGCGTGAACGTATTGCATTGACCTGCATGCATTCCGATTGGTCTTGCATTGGTTTATTAAATAAGACCCCCTCTGGTTTATGCAAAAACGGTAGTGCTGAAGGCAATGAAGTTGTACTCATAGCAACCAATTAAATTTACATTTGCTGTAATTAGGTTAACTTTAAGATGCCATAAGTCTATACATGTGTGTGGGTGTTAGAAAAAAAAATCTTTTAGTGTGTGTACTATTTCATAACATCAATTTGCCTTTTTGAGTGTGTAGTCAATTACCAAAAACTGATATGGTTATTTTTGAAAGGTTGTCACCTACTGATTTCTTATATCATTCGGTGAATCTGAAAGATCTTGCCAGTTCTCAAGTTTTACCAGCTGTGACAAGAGAGGACATATTGTTCCTATGAGATATTTTGTATATATGGAAATAACTGCTATCATAGCTGTTTAAGCAACTCAAGAGTTTACCCTCTAGCTCTGGCTGTGCAGGATGCTGTCCACCTACAGTCTGCCAAAAACAGGAGTCACCCGCTAGATAACCACAACAGGGTACTAGATCCAAGGTAGTGATAAGGCACACTCCGCAGGTCAAATCAGGTCACCAGGCATGGCACATGATTTAGCATAGAGTTAGGGAACACCCCATAGGCCAGGCAGGTCTCTAGGATTAGGGTTGCATTAGGGCACACTCCCTATAGTTAAGTTCTCAAGGCAGGACACTAGGTTTAGGGTTGGGTTAGGGCACACTCCCCATAGTTAAGTTCTCAAGGCAGGACACTAGGTTTAGGGTTGGGTTAGGGCACACTCCCTATAGTTAAGTTCTCAAGGCAGGACACTAGGTTTAGGGTTGGGTTAGGGCACACTCCCCATAGTTAAGTCCTCAAGGCAGGACACTAGGTTTAGGGTTGGGTTAGGGCACACTCCCCATAGTTAAGTTCTCAAGGCAGGACACTAGGTTTAGGGTTGGGTTAGGGCACAATCCCCATAGTTAAGTTCTCAAGGCAGGTCACTAGGTTTAGGGATAGGTTAGAGCACTAATTCCCCAAGCCAAGTTAGGCCTCAGGCTGGGGCACTAGCCTGGGTTCTATCGCGTACAGGCAGAAATGAATCGGTTTGACAGGGGGCTGACATTAGTAAAGCTAAATTAAAGTGTTACTAAACCCAGGACCCTGCATTCACTATATCTCTGACAGTACACAGAACATGGAAATGCATTTATTTTAGTAAATATAAACTGCTAAATACCTTTTCTCATCAGCAGTTAGAACAGTCTTTTGACTTCTATCAGTGTCCAACTGAGTACTGGCTAAAGCTTGCAGGAGTTTTCATTTTGCTCTAGGAGGATGCAGGACCCCTGACCCCCATCTGGACTGTGATGATTGTCACATGCACTCTCCCCCCCCCAAAAAAAAAAAAACCTCTCTAGCAATACACATCAAACTGAGCATGTGCTGAATGACACCACACAATACGTCTTATCAGGAGATAAGAGGGGGACACTGGAAGAAGGGGAGGATCAGAGAAGTCAGGATTAAACAGCTTTTTTACACAATGCAGGGGATTAACTCCTCAGGTTCCACAGTCAGTATAACAAGCATGATTTACTGCATATACAGACTGATTTTACTGGTGTGGGTTTAGTAACACTTTCACTGTCCGATCAGGACAGATGGATGATGTAGCCAGGCAGTTGTCCAGGTTCCACCAGAGAGTGGAGACTAGAGAAGAGAGGAGAGACCTTTTCAATAGACCTTTCTTTCTTACTCAACAACAGGGAGCTACATGTTCTGGAGGGGGAGATTTTAATGCAGTGCAGACCACTGGGCCTTTCAGACAAGTTCTCAGGAGACTGAAGAACAGAATGTAACCAGGTATCACTAATATAGGAGATAGGAGCAGTGCATTGTCACTCTATAACAGGATATGCCTGAAAAGGGACCTCCATCTCAGGATCACCAGGTATTATTGTAATGAAAGCTGCAGATTTTAAAGTATTAAAATAACTGTTGGAATTACATTAACATGTTAATACTATAGACTTGGTAAATAGGTTTACATATACTTTCAAAATTGTGTTTGTTTTCCTCAAGCATTCAAATATGATGTCCTTTTACAGTGACCAGTCATTATGTCAAGTGAAATAATTTATTGGCTAATCATTTGTTGGCTTTATTGGCTAAATTATAAGAGAAGTATGGCCAAAGCTTTAAAAGCCCCACTTCTCCTATGGGTCACGAAATTTCAATACATTCTGCATTACTGTTACCCATTTTCAGAAGACAGAAGGCTAAATTCTGCTGTCAGCTGACGTCACTCAACTGGTCCAGGCTCTGGATATATCCTGACTTTATAGTGGGGATCCACCCAGATGCTTGGACTGGCAGCTGACTCAGCGTCTCAGCATACCGCCACTCCTGCCTCCTCCTCAGACCGGCGCTCTAGTGAGGGCTGGGGGTACAGAGCAGAGAGCCGGTGAATAACAGTCACCAGCTCTCTGCTCACTGAAGACTGAGAACTGAGTGATCAGAGGTCTTTGATTGCTCAGTTCTCAGTCTTATAAGTGGTGGGGGACAGATGCAGCATCGGACCAACCTTGCATCCACTTAGGTGAGTATATATACGTTTTTTTTTAAGGACTCCATACTTCTCTTTTAAGTAATTAAAGTGTCACTATACACATTATTAAATATACTGTATATATATATCACATGTATTACAGGTATTTATTTAGCACTGTCAGTTTACCCAGCACTTTACACATTTATTATACATTCACATTAGTCCCTGCCCTCAAGGAGCTTACAATCTAAGGTTCCTAGCTCACATTCATACATATATTAGGGCCAATTTAAACAGGAGCCAATTAACCTACCAGCATGTCTTTGGAATGTAGAAGGAAACCGGAGTACCTGGAGAAAACTCACACAGGCCCAGGGAGAACATGCAAACTCTTTGTAGATAGTTAATATCTTCATTTGTACCTTTGTTTCTTCTAATGCCAGTGTCGGACAGCACATTCAGAAAAACATATTTAAATTCTCCTTTGCTCCAACTTATTTTTGAGGGTGGCTACTTTCACTCTACAGGGTCCCACTGTATATCAGAATGTAGCCCCCATTCTTTGGCATGCTACAGAACTATGACCCTGTATGTAGGTGTAGTTTATCCTCCATCCTGTAGGTGGTGCTGGAACATTCAGATGCAGATGAAGTAGAGGCTCAGAGGATCATGGTGGAGGAAGGTGGAGTTAATAAAGGATAAGTTCACCTTTGGGATCATGTTACATGCTCCACCCGTTTTTAGGAAACATGTTTCCATAGCTGCAGCCGACACCCGACGCCCCCTCCCTCTAACAGATAGTACGGGGAGAAGTCTCCCCATACTATCTGTCACATTTGAAAACAGTGTGGCCGTGCGGGGCTCCGCCCACATGGCCGCTTCATTCATTCACGGATTGCCTTAGCGGGCTTGTAGTTTTCAATGAACTGCCACAGCACTATGGAGCACCGTGGTAGTTCATTGAAGCTTCCTTTCCGAATATCTGCTTGCTCATACATCCCATACAGGATATTCTGACAGGTCTGCAGGAGACCTGCTTGGCATCAGCGTTCTACTGATCTCTGGTGCAATGCTTTCCAGGCTCCTGTAGACAAAAATAATAAATGCACATTTTTTTACCTGCAAACAAATGTGCATTTATTATTTTTGTCTAAAAGGTGAACTTATCCTTTAAATAGCAGTGCCCTGCTGGGTTGGTGAACATTTACGTGTGGACAGGGTAGAGAAACGATCCTTGTTTGTCAGGGACAGAGAGGCAGCCTTAGGGAAAGGTTCCTGTGTGAGTACCTTACCACTTACCACTCTCCAGAACTACTTCTTAGGGCCTGTACCACTTTCTCAAGTGACGCTTGTGCCGCCACCCTTCCAGTCAGCCACCAGATGTTGCCTAGGTAATGTACGCCATACCTGTGTAATACTTTGTGGTGCTGAGGCCCATGCTATCAGCATTACAGTGCGTGCTACTATCAGCAGGGCTGCTGTTAGAAACCACGGGGCCCCATACAGCCAACCTGACAGGGCCCCCCAAAGAAAACAAAGTTTACTATGCTTCAGTTATGAATGAACACAGTGAGTGATCAGTATTGACCACTAATTGTGTTCATTCAGGACAGAAAGGTGCTGGTAAATGTGAGCAGGTAATCCGGCAGCACTGTGGGGATGGAGGCACACAGGGGGGCCTGGGCAGCAGGGGGAAATGCATGGTGCACAGGGAGGGTGATGTGAGAGGCGGGGGGCAATTACTGGAAACAATCCCCTGTATGGCTCTCGCTGCAGTAGCTGAAAGCCAGCGGGAAAGAGAGGAGAAAAAAAATCAGCTCTCCTCTGCTGCAGAGAGAGCCATACAGGGGATCGGTATAATTAATTACCCCCCCCTCCGTGATGATCACCCCTCCTGTCTACATCTGATTCATCCAGCTGCCTGGGCCCCCCTGCTGGCTTGGGCCCAGTACAGGAGTACTGGTGGTACCCCCCTAATCACAGCCCTGACTATCAGCATTAATGTGTCTATTACTACCAGTACCGCTGCACCAGTTACTATCAGTGTTACTGAGTTTGTTACTATAAGAGTGCCTGGAACTGTTTCTTCAAATGTTATGCCGCAGTTGCTACAATCATATCGCTAGTGCTAATGATTTCAGATTCACCTACCTTGGTATAATTTATGCCTGCAAATGATAAATACAATAAGTGTTCAACCTGATCTGGACAATGTGGTGCCTTTTCCTTGACTTGGGTACCACTGTCCTGGCCCCTGCCACAACCCAGAAAGGGCTAGCACGTAAAAAGCATCTATAACTGTCCATTCATAAATGATGATAGTGACACATATACAATAGAGTTGGTGCCTCAATCAGTCATGGGAGATGTAGTTTGAGTAGATCAGTTCACATGCCCGCAATATACAGTCACTGTTCATACTAGGAGAGAGGTTCAAGGAAAGAAGTCTCCAAGGGGAGCGTGCGGTGCATACATTGATGCCAAGAAAATAGGTATTTAAAAACTTTTTTGATTCGAACACACCACTAAGGCTTAGGGCATTGTGCAGGATTACGATTATGGTTTCTCATGGAGAGTTTAGTGACACTTTAACTATGCAAGCTTTCAGGATACCTTAGATCTCTTCTTCAGGCTTTATTCTACTCTACTACTGCTAATTTATATGTTGAAATTTTAAAATTTCCTCTAGTTTTAAAGCAACTACTATTATCTTACAAATTAAGGTCTAAAAATGTTGCAATTCAATTCAAAACTTTATTGGATACTCAAAATTGAGAAAACAAATGACTACGCATGGCATCATAATAATGAGAGCATTGAAAAACCTTGACAGCAAAATCTAAAAAAAACAACAACAAAAAAAAACAGTAAAAACGTTCCAATTATGATGTTAAAAATCCACAAAGAACATTTTCTTTTAGAAAAATGCTGAAAGCTAATGGTAGTCATTACCACAATTCCGCATCCTAAAACCATATTATCTGTTTGTTCTATCTGAGTTTCCCAAGCAGAAGGGTTAGTTTGTTAAATGACCTCTGTTATTTATGGCCTTCTATTTCCATATGTCATTGAGTTGCAATTATCCTGTCATCATGTACAAGGACAGCAAACAAACTGGGATTAAACATCAAACTTGCAAGTGCATGCAAAACACAATCGATACAGCCATTCAAAGGCATAAATGTGCTGGAACGATGTTGATGATACAACAATAGATTCAATTGTTTTGCGGTTATGTGTGTAGACCCAGACAGAGCTCTGGAGATGGTACAGCATAGTCTTTTGTTTGACATTCTGATATTATCAGCTTGTTTGCGTCTTTTAATTATTTGTTAATTTATAACACGGCACATCAAGACAGCAAAGGTCTTTGAGTTAACAAAAAGAAGTTTAAAAGCTGGAGAAAAACGGAAGATAAAAATCTTACAAGCTTCAGTAATGTCAATAGCTATAAGGTTGAATAATTGGGACACAGTAATACTTTAAAGGGAATGTAAACCCGAACAATGAACTTCTCTTACTTGGTCTGTTAAATATACCATAGAAAGTATCCACTGCATTGAGCACCACTCTGGACTCCACTTTTCCTCCCCAGTCTGCGATTTGCAAGTTCCAGCTACAAGAGTCCTTCTTCCTCACTTTATTGTGCCACTGTATATGGATACCATAGATGCCATGACTGGATATAACTGTTTGATAAGTTCAATAAAACACCCGTTGATCTTTCTGGAAATTGTGTGAACTGATAACTTCCTGTGATCTCTGCCTATGCTCAGGGCCGTATTTACCACAAGACAAACAAGGCATTTGCCTAGGGCGGCATTTTTCAGGGGCAGCAATGGGACGGAAGAGGGGACACATGCAGCTTGAGGACCAGGTGGGATCTGAGAGAGACTGCGGGCTGCTTGACTCTTGTTTCTGGGAATGTCCAGAGCTGTGAAGGTGAGTGTCTTTCTCTCTCTTGCTGGGAGGGGAGTGGCTGGTGTATGTATGGGGGTGATGGTAATGGAAGGCTCTCTTGGGTGGGAGGGGGGGGCAGGGGTGTTGGTCAATGTCAGGTTCTCTCTGGGGGGGGCAAATCTATTGCTGCCTGGCACAGCTCCATCTTGTATCATATTTGCAGTCTCTAAATAAATAAGTACAATATTTATTTATTTCAGGTACTTATATAGCACCATCAATTTACACAGCGCTTTACATATATATTGCACATTCACATCAGTCCCTAACCCTCAAGGGATGTACAATCTAAAGTCCATAACTTACATTCATACACATACTAGGACCAATTTAGACAGGATCCAATTAACCTACCAGCATGTCTGTGGAGTGTGGGAGGAAACTGCAGTACCCAGAGGAAACCCATGCAGGCACAGGGAGAACATGCAAACTCCAGGCAGGTTGGTGTTGTGGTTGGGATTTGAACCAACGACCCTAGCACTGCCAGGTGGAAGTGCTAACCATTTAGCCACTGTGGTGCCCTCTTATATTACATCCACAGTCTCTGACCATCTCTTATATTATGTCCACAGTCTCTGACCATCTCTTATATTATGTCCACAGTCTCTGACCATCACTTATATTATGTCCACAGTCTCTGACCATCTCTTATATTATGTTTACAGTCTCTGACCATCTCTTATATTACAGGTGAAACTCAAAAAATTAGAATATCGTGCAAAAGTTCATTTATTTCAGTAATGCAACTTAAAAGGTGAAACTAATATATGAGATAGACTCATTACATGCAAAGCAAGATAGTTCAAGCCGTGGTTTGTCATAATTGTGATGATTATGGCTTACAGCTCATGAAAACCCCAAATCCACAATCTCAGAAAACTAGAATATTGTGAAAAGGTGCAATATTCTAGGCTCAAAGTGTCCCACTCTAATCAGCTAATTAAGCCATAATACCTGCAAAGGGTTCCTGAGCCTTTAAATGGTCTCCCAGTCTGGTTCAGTAGGAATCACAATCATGGGAAAGACTGCTGACCTGACAGTTGTGCAGAAAACCATCATTGACACCCTCCATAAGGAGGGAAAGCCTTAAAAAGGTAATTGCAAGAGAAGTTGGATGTTCCCAAAGTGCTGTATCAAAGCGCATTAATAGAAGAGTTATGTGTAAGGGAAAAGTGTGGAAGAAAAAGGTGCACAAGCAGCAGGGCTGACCGCAGCCTGGAGAGGATTGTCAGGAAAAGGCCATTCAAAAGTGTTGGGGACTTTCACAAGGAGTGGACTGAGGCTGAAGTCAGTGCATCAATAGCCACCACAGACAGACGGATCCTGGACATGGGCTTCAAATGTCGTATTCCTCTTGTCAAGCCACTCCTGAACAACAAACAACGTCAGAAGCGTCTTACCTGGACTAAACAAAAACAGACCTGGTCTGTTGCTCAGTGGTCCAAAGTCCTCTTTTCTGATGAGAGCAACTTTTGCATCTCATTTGGAAACCAAGGACCCAGAGTATGGAGGAAGAATGGAGAGGCACACACTGCAAGATGCTTAAAGTCCAGTGTGAAGTTTCCACAGTTTGTGTTGATTTGGGGAGCCATGTCATCTGCTGGTGTTGGTCCAATGTGCTTCATTAAGTCCAGGGTCAAAGCAGCCATCTACCAGGAGATTTTGGAGCACTTCATGCTTTCTTCCGCAGACGAGCTTTATGGGGATGCTGACTTCATTTTCCAGCAGGACTTGGCACCTGCCCACACTGCCAAAAGCACCAAAACCTGGTTCAATGACCGTGGGATTACTGTGCTTGATTGGCCAGCAAACTCACCTGACCTGAACCCCATAGAGAATCTATGGGGCATTGCCAAGAGAAAGATGAGAGACATGAGACCGAACAATGCAGAAGAGCTGAAGGCCGCTATTGAAGCATCCTGGTCTTCCATAACACCTCAGCAGTGCCACAGGCTGATAGCTTCCATGCCACGCCGCATTGAGGCAGTAATTGCTGCAAAAGGGGCCCAAACCAAGTACTGAGTACATATGCATGCTTATACTTTTCAGAGGTCCGATATTGTTCTATGTACAATCCTTGTTTTATTGATTGCATGTAATATTCTAATTTTCTGAGATTGTGGATTTGGGGTTTTCATGAGCTGTAAGCCATAATCATCACAATTATGACAAATCACGGCTTGAACTATCTTGCTTTGCATGTAATGAGTCTATCTCATATATTAGTTTCACCTTTTAAGTTGCATTACTGAAATAAATGAACTTTTGCACAATATTCTAATTTTTCGAGTTTCACCTGTATGTCCACAGTCTCTGACCATCTCTTATATTATGTCCACAGTCTCTGACCATCTCTTATATTATGTCCACAGTCTCTGACCATCTCTTATATTATGTCCACAGTCTCTGACCATCTCTTATATTATGTCCACAGTCTCTGACCATCTCTTATATTATGTCCACAGTCTCTGACCATCTCTTATATTATGTCCACAGTCTCTGACCATCTCTTGTATTATGTCCACAGTTTCTATCCATCTCTTGTATCACGCCTATGGTCATTTTGCGGTCTATGCTGGTTCATGAGGCAGTCGGCCGCACCAGGATACCTCTCCTGCTACACATCTGTATGCGCGGAGATCGCTTGCCATTTGATCGTCCCACGGGAGTCCGGACCCTTCT
The DNA here is from genome assembly GCF_062004578.1 of Staurois parvus. Lineage (NCBI taxonomy): Eukaryota > Metazoa > Chordata > Amphibia > Anura > Ranidae > Staurois > Staurois parvus. The sequence continues at coordinate 329,049 of NW_028318236.1, forward strand.
GTGACATGCTTTCCTTTAATCTACTTGCTGTGAGTTGCCAATTGTGTGTTTTCAATAAATACCTATTTTAATGCTGCACTTAGTCTGGTGCCCCTCTGCTTCATTTTCATATACAGCACAGAGTTCTAAGGGTGCTGCTGCTGATGCTGCTTTTTGTTCCTGCACTTCCACGTGAGTGCTTTATGGTCCCCCACATGGACTTTTAATGGACTATTAATATATAGTCACACACCCCTCCAGCGCCAATTACTATGCTTTTTCCTAAGTCCTATATTGTTTCTGTTGTCCTGATATAGAAGTGGGTAAGCATTATCACTCTAGGACTAGAAGTGTGTTACTGGTGAAATAAACCATGAAAGACTCCAGATCCAGAACAAAAAGTTGGCTTGCTGGGGTTCTACCATAGAAAGAACTATGGGTGTTTTCCCATCATGTCTACCCTTTTCTAACCAGCAGGTTCTGAATACGAGTCCAAGGTTTCAGATAGTTGGTTTACTGCTGAACTGCATAGAGCAGGATCTTGGGTTGTACAAAAAAACAATTAAATTATTCTGAGAAGGCCCCAACCTTCTCTTCTGTAGATGTAGTGCTGTCTAGGTCATCAAGTAAAGGTACAGTTTCCAGTGGCAACCATAAAAATTTGGAATTCCCACCACATTCTGTCCCAGTAACAATGGACAAGTAGAAAGGGTGAATCTCCCCAGAAAACAATGCCTCCAGTTCATCCGGCACCATACCAATATAGCTCAAAATAGGGTTATCGAAAAATATGGTGAACCCATGATATCAGCTCAAATTGAGGAATTGGCTATTTCAGTAAGGGGCACCACATCTTAATATTGTACAGGAATCTAAGAATTTAGAAAAGCAGACTTTTAAAGTACACTGTAAAGGAACCTGAACAGTGATAATATATTATAGCTCATTCAGAAAAATAGCTTTCACACCAGCAGAGATGAACCTGAAAACTCCAAATTCATTGAGGCGTCATCATAAAGTGCATAATTGTAAAATGAAGAAAAAGTGCAAAAAAGGCAAAACTAAACTTATCCACTGACATTTCAGGGATTCGCCCCAGCCCCTTGTGACATACATGATTTTCAAATTCTGGCAAGAACCCGAAATATCAGTGGATATGTTTAGTTGTTCATTTATTGCACTTTTTATTGTATTCTACATTAATGTGCTTTATAATAAAAATTCAATACATTTTGAGATGTGAGGTTCATCTCTGCTGGTGTGCTGGCTAATTTTCTGAATGAGCAATAAAAACCCAACAGGAGTTTTACTTCCTATGTGGCAAATGAAAAAAACATTTGTCTGCAGAAAAATTTTAAGGGGTCTATTTATCAATCTTTTCACCCGAGTCACCACAACTTTTACTAGTGGGAATCCTTCATGAAAACACTGTTAAACAGACCATTAGGCTACGTTCACACCTATGCAGTTTGCGTTTGATCTATTTCTCCAGTGCATTTTGCATTGCATTCTGTGTTTTTGCACATGTGCTTTTGATGTGTTTTGCTTTTTTTTTTATCTTTTTTTATTGCTAGGCAGATTTAAAACGCAAAACGCATCAAAAACACAGCAAAAATGCATTAAAAAACGCAGCAAAAATGCACTACATGCTTTTCTGCAGCATTTCCATTGAGGCCTATAGAACCAAAAATGCAACTTTTTGTGTGAAAATGCGGAGATGCAAACGTGTCCCATAGGAAATCATGTTATATGGTCTGTAGTGCGTTTCTACAAAATGCTTAGGCGTGATGCTAGGGTTAAATACTTATTTTTTAAAATATAAGGAATTTATACAAATAATTATATAAAATATTGGATTTATATATAAGATGAAATTAAAAAAATATAAAATAAAAATATAACTATAAAAAAATCAATGTATCTATAAAATAGTATATCAAAAATATATAAAGTTTAAATAAATATACTGTATAAATATACTTAAAAAAATAAAAAGTATATAAAATATAATTTATATATAATATAAAATATTGGACTTGTAGGGCCCATTCACACTTGTGCATTGTGGCAATGCACCCTAAAATGTTGCCACAATGCATGGCAATGCACTTGCTCTATGTGGGATGCACTGGGGTACCATTCATTGTGAGTGTCACCCTAACACTTTAATCTGTAAAGCTTGATACACAATGCACCGCAATGCATATAAAGTGTATTTGGGGGCACCACATCATTAAAAACAGGTCATAGATGTTTTTTTATTTTTCATCAGTTGTTGTGCATTGGCAGCTCTTTTGATCGTAAGCTCCATGGGCAGGGCTCTCCTATTCCTTCTGTATTGAACTGTATTGTAATTGTACCATCCCCCTTTATATTATAAAGCAATGCGTAAACTGTTGGAGCTATATAAATCCTGAATAATAATATTAAATGGCTATCGCCATACATTAACCACTTCCCATCCGGCCCATGTACATAAATGGTCAGAAGGGGGCAGTGCAGGGGCGGGTTGACATTCATAAACGGCACCCGCCATTTTGGACTGTGCGTGCGCGGCACCATGATTGTTGTATGGGACCTCTGTGTGAGGTCCCGATCATGTGATCACTGATTGGTCACTTCTGACATCATTGCTTACTACATGTGAAATCTGTGAGTGATCACGGAGGTCATATTGTACAAGGCTATTTACAACAGCCTTGTACCATGTGATAAGCTTAGACCAATCACAGCTCACACAGTATTTCTCAATGGCTGCAGCCAGAGAGAAGGAGAAATGATTGCTTTTACAGCCTTTATGGGTGTAAAAGCAATCAGTGTAAAAAAAAAGAAAAAAATCTTCATCACCCCCCACAAGTAGTACAGTGTCACTATGGTGACACTGTACTGGTAGGGTGACAGTATGTTAAAAAAAGCAAAAAAACCCCATAAATAATAATATAAAAAAATAAAATAAAATTGTAAAAAAAATGTTATAAATTAATTTGGGTTATTTTATTTTACTAAAAAGATAGCTGAATAAATTTTGGCCAAGATTTATGAAGAAGGATTATTTATTTGCAACATTTTATAAGAAAAACAATTTTTTTCTGGACTTTTTCATTTATATAGCAAAAAAAAAAATTGCAGAGGTGAATAAATAGCACCAAAATAAAGTTTTATCTGTCTAAAAAAAATGCTAAAAAATTCATATGGGTACAGTGTTGCATGACCACACAATTGTGATTCAAAGTGTGACAGTGCTGAAAGCTGAAAATTGGCCTGGACAGGAAGGGGGTAAAAGTGTCCGGACTTGAAGTGGTTAATATGCCTTACTGTGTGTCTTCTAGCATGCCACAATGCAATGCATACATTTTCATAATAAAAACATACGGGAACAAAAAGTAATTCTTCCAGAAAAGCCTTTCAATATGTTTACACCTTTTCAGTGCATAGTTTAGCACAGTACTGGATATTCATAACCATGCCTGCTATCAGTCACATGTGAAAAACACACACATTAGCATAATCATCTATAGCTTGCAATAAAAACATGGATACATTTGTGCTGGCCAATCAGAGCACATTCTAATGCAAATATGAAATCAAGCCAGCTGCAGAAATAGAAGATAGCAAGAAGTATGGTCATTACTGGCAGCACACAAATAACAATCAATAAATAAATGGAAGCACATTGAAACGCGTGGAGCCTGAATCAGTGATCAAAAACCATTGGCGTCCGGAGGGAGAATTCTGCATTGCTTACACCTCTGAACCTTGTACATTTATTTCCCAGAGAGCGAGGTTGAGAAATGTTAATTGCCTTGAGATCTTCTTGAAATGTACCATATAGAATATTCATCACGGATGGTGCAGTCTGCAATTTCTCATCTACATGAGAGGAAGTTGGTACAGAACCTGTATTCTCATCTGCTAAATTAATTAATGCAATATCATATCCCATTAGGGGCTGATAACAGCGCACTTGTCAAAATCAATACTGTCCCTTCTGTGCCTGCAGCTACAAGACAGGTCACATGTTCCAGCCAAATTAACCCTTGACGTCCTCGGGAGATTACACTGACATTGATGCTGTGCTCTCTATAAATAGAAAGCCGGGTATTGACTACAAAGGCACACACTTTAAATACCAGGTAATATAAACCAGCAGCATGAAAAAAAAAAAAAGCACAACGATGTTCCACAAAGCACTTTGAAGGATCAAAACAAAAACGTCAGATGCACTTTTTATATTTCTTTTTTTGCTTGCATAAGACAGGTGTGGGATCAGAGGTATGGAGAAGCAGTCATTAGAAGTAGATACCTATAGCCTGAACTTTAGGCAGACATAAAAAACAACACCAAATAATGAAAGTACGCATTAAAAAAATTAAAGAGACCCTGTCCCCAGACCATTCATTTCAACAACAATCTTCTCATAAGATTATATGTGCAATTTATTGCATGTAATCTACTTGTGAAAGACTCTCTTACGTAGACATCCAAAACCTTAAAACTGTTTCTGGGGGCTACCCTCTTAGAAGGGATGTCATCAGTCCCAGCAGACTCAGAGCTGTCATTCAAGTACTCATTTATAATATTATCCTTCCCTCCTCCTCTGGAGTTATATAAAAGGTTATGTAGGGAAAGGTGGAGGAGCTGGGCCAGCACAGAGAGTAATTAGACACTCCTACAGTACTGCATGTGTCATAACAAGCACAAATGACAGAGCAATTTGCTAAGCAAGGTGTTATTGTGCGTATAGAACCAAGAATAACATACGTGTAGCATCCTCATAGATGGGTGCTAGGTTTAGATAGATAAGAGTTAGTATGTGTTTGGCATGCTGGCTAACTGTATATATTCATTGAGCACACAAAGTTCTGGGTCTATCTTGTATAGGATTGGTTCAGCCCAGAGAGGGGGGGGGGTAGCATGCTGCCCTCCCAAGCAATGCTGCTGCATCTGCTGTCGAGGGGCCGCAGGTGGGCAAATTTAAGGGCCTGAATACTGAGAACTGCGTTGTGCTAGAGCTGGCTGAGGGGCCATTTATGGAAGATCTGATCTGGAGGAAGGCAACCAGCTGTTCTTGGGCCTTGTATGTACAAACACCTCTAAAAGGATCTTAGAGATTTTGTGCTGCTAAAACCCCTCTGATGCTAGGGAGTCAGCTGCGGGTCTAGCTAAAAGGGGACACCGGCCGGTGTCCTGAAGTCTTTGTCCACTTAATCTCTTACTTGTAGGGACTCTGCTCTAGCTTACTACTATTATTTCCTTAAAGCTGAAGTCTAATGTTTGTTGCAAGCGTGGACTTTGTCATAGCTTATCCTGAAGAATACCTAACTCCTCAAGTTGTATGTAGTTCTTGTTTTTGGAGTTTCCCACCTGATTCCCTCATCCCAAATCAAGTTCTCCAAACATAAAAGCAACAGAAACGTTATGCTTGTCAATTGGCCATTTGTCGACCTACGTTTACTTTTAAAGGAAGAAAAACCCTCTTTTTGTAAGATGTATACTGCTCTTTGCTGTTATTATGCCTTTTTTCAATAAAATTTTATTGGAACGAAAAAAAAAAAACAAGCAACAGAAACAACACCCCTAGACTGGTCATTGAAGAAACAAGTGATTGAGTCTTCATGTCTGACTGCGGACAAAGCTTTTTGGGAAGATTTGGACAGTATTCCTGTGGCTCCTACAGGAGCAGCTCTACATAAGCATTGCAGGTGAAGCAGATAGGAGAAGGATGGGGAACTGGACAGGGATGGGGGAAATAAGGCGAGAGTGGGCACCTCAGAGCTTTTTTAGAATTCCATGGATCATACCTTTAGATTACGTGTGAGAATCATACATCGATCAGCCAGTGATTAAGTGACCCATGGGCTCCAAATCATTTTGAATTTGAACATGGCATCTGAGTTTCACTGTCAGTTTTTCATTGGAGAATGTTCATTGAAGTCTGGCTTTTACTTCAATCAACAAGAGTAAGTTTGACAGCCAGGCTTTCATTATAGTTATGCGGGCATCAAAGCGTGTGTCCTAAATGTGAATTGGTATTTCGAGAAGCCTCCCAGTTTAAGATTAGGAAGTGCTTCACCTGAATACTTGGCGACACAAGTGCTTAGCAGTGTACAAAGTATTTTTAAATCTGCATCAACAGATCTTGCGCCATGGACAGGTCCACAAAGTATGCATATAAGTTCCCAGGTGAGATCAGCCATGGAAATAGTTTCTTGGGTGCAAGGCGGCTGAGCACTAAGTATTCCAAATTTCTACATTATTTTTTAAAGCCAAGCTCCAGATAAAACATGTTTGTTTTTCTTTTAGCTTTAGGTAGTGGGGAAGAATTAGAACCTCTGTTGGGGTTTTACTGCTGTCTGTGTCCCCACTCAATGTACTATTTCCCCTCACTTCCTCTCCCGGTGACTCACAGTACTAGCAACAAAATTCTGGAAAGAGTTGTAACCCCAGTCCCATTGGAGATATTTCCCACCACTGCCCATTAGGTTTGGGTGCCACATAGACAGGAAATAAATGGGAACTCTCTGCAATACCATATTGTGTAAAATCTGCAGACCTTTTAATCTTTCTCAACCTATCCAAAACTAAAATTAGATTGGTGTTAGACAAACAAAAAGGGGGATATTGGGATGTACTCGGGTGTCAAGTCACTTCCAATTATATAATACACTAGTGCCACGTCCTAATTAACCAGACAAAAAAGGGGAAGAGGAGCACGGGGAAGAAGTGCAGATGGACTTTAGAGGCACAGAAACCATAAACACATATTAGTAAAATCACTTGTACTTTATTTTGACAATAAGTCATGACAAAAACATCTTTTGTTTAAAAATTCATTGTACAATGTCCCTGCAGACAATGTCCCACAGCCCACCATATTGTATGGAACAAAACCAGTTATAAGACATACTATAACCACCAGGAATGTGTTTCGTGACAACAATCGCTTCTTCAGGGGCTAAGTAGTAAAATCTAAAAAAGATATACTACATACATTAAATATATTGTAATTTGATATATTTAATGTATGTATATCTTTTTTTAGATTTTACTACTTAGCCCCTGAAGAAGCGATTGTTGTCGAGAAACATGTTGGGCCATTCTTCTTGCAGTTTAATGTCTCTCACCCCCCCCCCCCCCTGGTGCTTATAGTATGCCTTATCACTGGTTTTGTTCCATACAATATGGTGGGCTGTGGGACATTGTCTGCAGGGACATTGTACAATGTATTTTTAAACAAAAGATGTTTTGACTTATTGTCAATGTAAAGTGATTTTACTAATATATGTTTATGGTTTTTGTGCCTCTAAAGTCCACCTGCACTTCTTCCCCTTGCTCCTTTTCCCCTTTTTTGTTAGATTGGTGTTAGGCTTTAACCACATCCTTCCTCTTAACTGAAGCAAAAATACTAATAAAATACTAATACAAGAATAGTAATAAAAAACCAACAATAGATAATGTGCAATACTATGATATACAGTATCTAAATTATGATATGTAAATTGCTATCTGTAAATCCACAGTGTTTCATTTCTTATTTCTACTGAAATAAAACTGAAGTAACATCCACCTTACTAACTAGAAAAAAGTGGCATTAGAAATGCCTTGCATCAGTGACCTATCTAGACTATCTGACAATGATCATTTTTTTTAACACCCAGGAGATATTTCTTGTAACATCTGGCAGGTCTTTTTTTAACAACTGGTGGATCTTTTTTTTTAAACACCTGGCCAATCTTTATTTTAACACCCAGCAGATCCTTTAACTAGTTAGCACATGCCATATCTTGATCTTTTTTTTTTTTATCACATGAAAATACAGGGGTTAGACAAAAAAAATGGAAAAACTACATGATTTGCAAATGTGAAAATGATGACATTTTGTGTTGAAAATGGAAGTGATATAACATTCTTTAGCTTCTGCTGTGTGATGAGACACCTAGCTACCAGGTGGGAAGCGTCCCTTTGTTTATTCACTGCGTGAGCTGCTACTAATACAGAGTCATGTAAGAGCTCATTTAAGCTTCAAAGAGGGCAAATTGTTGGTGCCCGCGTAGCTGGTGCCTCTGTGACTGAAATTGCCAATTTTTTTGTTGTGTCGTGAGGTACAGTATCAAAGGTTATGATGGCATATACAGTTTCCGGGAATACATCGTCTGATAAGCATAAGCATGGACGACATGGTTTACTGACTGAAAAAACAAAAAGGAAATTGCACAGGATTATGACCTGGAGTAAGAAAACAACTGCAAAAGTGACTGCAGAGGTCAATCTCAGTCCCATGAAGACTGAGATTGAGCTCTGCAGTCACTTTTGCAATGCTGAGCAGTGGAATGCACCATGATTGGAGTATGACACTGTGCTGATCAGGCCAGACCGCACTGCACAACAGCTGATATGTCATACCACAATGGCTGCTGTGAGCATACCCTTACTCTTTCCAGAACAGGTGCAGTTCAGGGCTGCAGTGAACTAAATAATATAAGTCCATCTTTTTTACTTATTTATTTTAATAAATTTAATAACATGTTTGATTGAAGGAGATGTATATACCGTCTACAAATTACTGTATTGGAAATGGAGAGACTGCCCATAAAAGTTCTTATTCATGTGAAAAAAAAACATTAGGACTATAAAATAAAATAAAATATTGACAATGATAACAAGAGAAATGCAGGAAATATATAAGCCAATACTTGTTCAAAAAGCCAGGGATTCAAAGTGTAAGTAGAATCATTAGAAAACCAGGCCCTATACGTCAAGATAGTATATTCCATAAATGTTACATAATTCTAAGCACCAAATAATATAATACATCAAAGGTTTGTGGACACTTGACCATTACACCTATATAAGGTTGGTGGACTTTGGTGCATATCAACATGGAGTTGACCTACACATTCTGTAGGGTTTTCACAAAATATTGGAGTGTGTATAAGAGAATGTGTGCCCGTTCAGTCAAGAGATTCTGTTGGGCGAGAAGACTTGCCCCACAATTTGCATTCACAATCATTCCAAAATTGTTCAATAAGGTTGAGGTCAAGTTGAGTTTCAAATCCGTCAAGCCATGTTTCTGTGGAGCTGGCTTTGTGCACCTGATATCAACATCTTGGAAAGGCGGTCACACATAGCTATATTGTATAGTCCCACATATGGAATAGAATTTGTCACAACCTTTGATGTAGCATTCAAAGTTGTTTTTGTCATCAAATACAACAATGTTAGATATCTCTGATATGAAAGATTCATAATTTAATCCTAAAGAGGTATCAATATATAAAGAGGCACCAATACAAAAAGCATAGAACACATTTACAAGTGAGCACATTTTTAAAAAGTCCTCCATGTCCATGGGTGGGAGAACCAGGAAAGTCAGACTTAGGGGTTGGTTTACTAAAGATGAATAGAGTGTGCACTTTGCAAAGGGCAGTTGTACGCTGCAAGTGCAGTTGCACAAGAGCTTAGTAAATGAGGTAGAGCTTCACTTTGCAAAAAAAACCCAATCACGTGCAAGTAAAATAAAATAAACAGCATTTCTGCACATGATTGGATGATGAAAGTCAGCAGAGCTTCTGATCATTTACTAAGCTCTGGATCAACTGCTCTTGTAGAGTGCAACTGCACTTAGCAAAGTGCACAGTCTATTTGCTTTTAGTGAATCAACCCCTTAGTTTGCCAGATCCAGTTTTCTTATATCCATCCATTCAAATATTTCATACTTCCCGAAAAATGTGGTGATCAAATACCTGAAATGTAATCCTTGGCCCTGGTCTAACCAAGTCTCACCCCACATGTGCATATTTTTAGAAGCATACAATTCTATTCATGCCTTACACAGCAGAACAAACATATCCAAACTTCTCTTATACAGTTGGGAAGTTATGCTTGCCTCCCGGGCACTCCCTATTTCACCAACTGCCACTGCTCAATTTGTACAGCTGCACAGCATAGAAAAGGCAGTCTAAATATTTTAGTTGGAATCTTACACTCTCCAGTCAAAAAACTCCAGTTCAGTATTTATTTACTGCATTATATCAGCTTTTGCATAATATTAAAGTTTAACCCAAGCCGATTTTGCTTTTAGTATTTTAGACATGTTTTTATTGCTGCCCATGTCCCTGTTGGTAATCTCCTCTCACTTCCTGTCCCAGTAGCAGTTCCTTTGTAAGTAAAGGGATTTCTTTAACAGAGACATGGCAAGACTCTGAGTCTGCAGTAAAATAAATTTTGCACTTCCACAACTTCCATTTTCACAGATTTCCTCCACTATCCAAGAGCAGTTGTGGAAGCAGGGTTGCTGTTAGGAACCACGGAGCCCCATACAGACAACTTGACAGGTCCCCCTCAAATAAACACTATGCTTCAGTCATGAATGAACACAGTGAGTAATCGGTACTGATCACTCATTGTGTTCATTCAGGAAAGGAAGGGGCTGGTAAATGTAACATATTTAATGGACACTCCCTCCACTCGCCATCCTGAAATATGCTATCATGTGCCTGCAGCTGCCACTGGGAAGGAGAAGAGGAAATCTGGCAGCACTGCGGGGGTAAAGTGGGTACACAGAGGGGGGCCTGGCAGCAGAGGGAAACGTATGGTGCAAAGGGAGGGTGATTGCCATGGCCGGGGGGGGGACAATTACTGGAACCAATTCCCTGTATGGCTTTCTCTGCAGCAGCTGAAAGCCGGTGGGAGGGAGATGAGAAGAAGCCAGGTTTCAGCTGCTGCAGAGAGAGCCATACAGGGGATCAACTCCAGTAATTCCCCCCCCCAACGCTGTGCCAATCACCCCCCCGCCCACATCTGATTCACCCAGCTGCCTGGGCCCCCCTACTTGCCTGGGTCCCATACAGTAGGACTGGTGGTACCCCCTTATCCACAACCCTGTGTGGAGGTGCATACTGTATATGACTGAACAGTTCAATAGGCACTAGAGTTATAGGAAGACTGCAATCAGCTCACCTGGCTAGTGTAATATCAGGACTGAACTACAGTAAGGGGTGGACAGCAGTAACTTCTTTTAAAGTGCAAGTAATACAAGCCAGATGTAAGTATGCATATTCCATAACTAGCCAATCCCTGTGGAAGCGGAGAATTACTGTAATAGCCACTGCTACTACAATGATCCTCAATGACTTCCAGATTCCATGCCAAGAGACTGCATAGTAACCACAGTTCAGCAAGTGTGCTTTTAAGAGAACTTTGTATTTTTCTCAATGACTGCAAGGCATACTTTGATTAGATGTGGTGGAGATTGTGTCGTTGCTGCAATCCATCTCACCCAATCAGAGAATGCTTTGCATTGACTGAAGAGACACAAAGCATTCTCCAAATGGCACCCATGCCGAGTGACCGATCCACGGCGGTTACTATGCAATAGGGCAGCCGTTTGGCATGGGATGTGAAAGACAACACGGACCACTACAGTAGTGACATCTACTACAGTAATTCTTCACTTCCACAGGGATTGGAAATATATATATATATATATATATATATATATATATATATATATAAATTTACTCTGGTTGAAACTTGACCAATACAAATATGTAAAAAATAATATGTCTTATGCTTTTAGTTCAGCATGCCAGATAAAATGGACATCGGCACTAGACATGTTTCAGATAGTCCTCACCTAAATGTTTTGGCAAAAAAATACTGGCTAGATTGACCAAAAGTTTGTATGCTGGGTTTTTTGGATTTGTAGTAAAGGTACCAAAATTGACGCAGCACAAGGGGTCTTAGTAATAGAACTGGTAGCACGCACATTCCCTTCTCTGCTATACAAGTCTGAGTAATACATGTGTACTGAAGGGTGTGGCTGTTACTCAGCTATAACAGCACAAAACACTGGAGTGGGAGGACAGGTAGCAACATGGCATAAAAAGTTATTCTAAAGCCCTACTTCGGGATGCCGTTTAAACTGGGCCTCCTTGTCAATGCATGGAGTAAATGCTCATTCAGTGCTTTCAAAGGGTTCCTCCACTCTGTTCCAGTGCCCCCCTGAAGCCTCTTCTCTTGACTTCCTGGAGGGATACATCCAGGACTGCTGGTGCTGCATTGTACATGATGAAGTCAGAGAGGTGCACCTTTCTAGGAAGTGAAGAGAAGAGGTTTCAGGAAGGCAAGCCCCCCCCCCCCACACACACACATCCCTGAAGTGAAGAGCATGTACTGCTGGGAAAAGGGTAAGTATTTGAACTGATTTCTTCCCCCCTAGCTAAATGAGCATTGCAAGGGAACCCCACTGAACGGATACATTTAACAGCAGCCCAGAGTGGGGCGATAAGGCATTTCAAGCACAATAACTCACAAATCATAACATGTCAGGGTACTGGACTGTCGTATCAAGAGATAAAAAAAGCATGAGACTTCATTTGAGTTTCAGCCTTCATTTACATAGAATTCCATGGATGGAATTATATATCACACAACAAATTACCATTTATATAACAGAATAACTGATAAAACACATCCTCAAGCAAGAAGAAAAATAACCCATCGAAGTCGATGATTTAAATGAATGAATTAAATATGAAAAACAAATGCAGATCCGCCATTCCCGAGTGAAAAAAAACCTTAGTGTAGTTTATCACCTTTTGACATGCAAGGAAAATAGTTTGGAACCATTGTCTTTACCTGATAGACACCCCACGATGACTGACAGAAAGAAAAAGAGTTTCCATGGCAACGCCATCCTTGGTCACTAGGGTCTGGAGTCCCTGTTTGTGTGATTGTTAGCAGTTTTGACGTTCCTTCATTAAGGCTCAGCCTGTTGAGACGGGAGAGAGGTCTCGGTTAGGGAGAATGAAATACAAGAAGCACATCTGGCAATAATATGATAGGCAAATCAACGGACAGTGCAGGGCCCTAAAGCAATTAAAAACCTGATACTATAAGCACTTAACGACAAATGCGAGCTGACACGTGGAAATGAGAGACGTGATTAAAGACCCAGAGAACCACTGAATTTTATTACCTGTGAACATTTGTAAAGGATATTAATATTGTGTGCCCTCTCTGCCAGTATGGTACAATAGGCACTAGCCTTGGTTTAGGAATACAACTACGTGATCAGCGAAATGGCAGAAATGACCTGTAGGGCTTAAAGGGCACTTGGGCTTTGCTCACGATGGTTAACCAACTCAGTATGAACATAAGTCCAGCCACCATAACAGTGATAATCCAATATCAACTTAATGTCAATCTTGAAAACAAACACCCATGTGCAAATCCGACACCAGATGAAATGAATACACTCACCAGAGCTATATGCTGATTATATTATAAACCAGCATGATAGCATTTTGCTCTGGGAGCAATGATCTGCAGGATATCCCAGTAGAGGAACAGCAACCAATAGTGATCCAATCAGCACATATGGAACAGCTAGGCAGCACATATGGAACAGCTAAGCAGCAAATGATCTTCCAATAACATGGGTAAAGCTCCTGCACTGCGATCAAACAGCCGACAGCTAGGAGGAACGTTCCAACGTCACATCCACTAGGCCAGGTCCAACGCGTTTCATCACTTGACGTCTTCAAGGGGAGGAAGACGTCCCTCAAGTGAGAATTTCCCACTGTGACTGACTGTGCATTTTGCAGATCTGCGGTCTCTAATGACAGCATGATTATAGGAATTGGGACCACATCTGAAGTGCACATCCTCTCTATTTACAAGGATGTTTATAAACATGCTACTAGAAACACAGATGCCCCAACAGGGCATTTAACTATAAACACCAATCAGGAGTTAGTTTAAGAAAAAGGCTCACTTTAAAACAACCCTTTCCATAGGGAACTCTGACACCAGCAAAAGAGACAGATGCCTGGGGCCCCGCTGTTTGCTATGATTCCTTCCGTTGGCCACTCCATCTCTACTAGAGGGTCCATAAGGAGGAACCAAAGTGCATAGTGGGGGACAACTGACACACCTGGAAAGTATTTAAGCAGGGTGTGAAGCTCTGCAGGAGAGCTAACATTGAAGTTGCCAATCTATGTAATCAAAAGTCGGCATCACAATCTTCTTTTGCTAGTTGCTTTTGTTGCAGTGAGTTTCCCTAATTAAGACTGCCACGGGCACATGCATTTCCTTTTCTTTCACCCTGCTCCATTCAGTTTCTAGCAGTGAAGCAAAGTCCTGTGTGAGCTATGATTTACTAAAGCAGTAACTTTCAAAGGACTATGGCTTCTCCATTTGAAATTGATGATTGGTCCAGCACTGTTACACTGGGTGAGTTCCAAGCTCCTCCATACCTGGAAGTTCCAGGTATCCCTTCAGCTCCCAGTGCTGAGTTGTGGGATATCCAAGGAAGGGTAAGTATACACTGCTGGGGATAATTAAAGCAGACCTGTTACTTTGCTCTGAATGTTTAAAGCACAGGTTTGCCTTGATGGAAAATGATTCCTGGCCATTCTGTTTTCATTTTCTATTTTAGAAACTGAAGTATTGGTGGAGAGCTGGACGAAGAATAATGTTCAGGCATGTAGTGTGGGCAGGGGCGGACTGACCATTTGAGCACTCAGGCACTGCCCAAGGGCCCGGGCTCAGTGGGGGGCCCCATGAGATGCCCCTGGTACCTTTCATTGGCTTTTTCATAGGCTTTTTTGGGTTTGGGTGAGGACACAGGGGCCCCATGATCCCCTATTGCCTGGGGGCCCCATGAGTTGTCAATCCGCCCCTGAGTGTGGGCAACTCCCTATAAACAGGTGGTCACAAGCACAGGGCCTGTCTGGCACACCCCCTGAATGTGCCTTGCTATACATGTTATTGGGTTATTTTTTAACCATTTAATTCCAGTCCAGTGCACTACTTAGTATTTTATTCTGCAACTCCAAGCCCTGATGAAGGGGTGTGGGTAAGCCCCTCAAATACGTAGGAAACTCCCTTGATTCGCAACTAATAAAATCAACTGGACCTATTAAATTTATTTACCAGCAGTAGCTACATGGAGTAAGTAGTGCTGTGTTCCACAGCAGTATGACTGACTTACCACCTTCTGCTGGAACTATATTGAGTTGACCAACGATTTAGGGGCATCTTTGTATTTTTATGAATGAATACAAGGCTTCCTCTGATTGACTGAGGTGAAAATGCAGGCAGATGATACCACTGTTTCCAACTTGGTCATAGGAAGTCTTGTATTCACTGATGAAAATGCAGATTTCCCTGAATGGATGGGAAACATTCAATCCAATTTAATAGAGTTACAGCAGAAGGTAAGTTGCTCATACTGCTGCAGAACACAGTGCCACTTACTGTATGCAGCTGATGCTACCACTTTATATTACAGTGTATACAGTGGTCACATGAGTGTGCAATGGATCAATGTACAGTAGTTTGGACCAACTTGGTCCAAACAAACTACTTAAAGGTATAGAAAAAAAAATGGAATGGAATTCATAACAACAAAGTGTGGTGGTGAAACTCCTATGTTTCTCGTAGAATACAGAAAAGTTCCACCTGTGCTAAGATCTCAGCTAGACAGGCTGAAAACATACATGTGTAAATAGTGAAATGTTGGCACCCAGGAGTTAAATGCAAATAAAAAGTTTTTTATTACACACTCATTGGGATACAAAGGAATTCCAAACACAACAGATGTTGATGCGTTTCTGCCCTTGCGGGCCTTAGCCGTAGCTACAACTAAAGCCCATAAGAGTAGAAATGAGTCAGCATCTGTTATGTTTAGAATACCATCGTATCCCGATGAGTACGTAATAAAGAACTGTTTATTTGCATTTTTTGCTGACCTTTTACTATATAGTAAACCTGGAGTTCTACTTTAAATATAAAATTACTAATTAAACAGAAAAATGCAGTGGGGGAAGGAGCATTCCATACAATTTACCTGCATTGACTTTGCCAGATGCACGTGGGTACCAATTAACTGTTAATGGCACTCCAAATGAATCTCACAACTGCAGTGCATTTTAAGCCTCCAAAACACAGGGTGCTGCAGTGTCATGCAGTTTGGTGTAGTGCAATCTGAAAAAGTGGAGTTTTACTACATTTTCTGCATTCCAGTGCGTTTTGCAGCCCACTTAAAGACCGCAAAGGAATGCACGGTGTGAAGCAGTCCTCAAAGCCATTAACACAACAAATATAATTGCATACAAATTGGTGGAGGGCAGGACCCAAAGGTAAATATAATAATTTCTAATATTAAGAGGCAGCTCTCAACCAAACAGGGTTTCCCTTTGAGTCCTTGCAGGAGTCCCAAGAAAGTGTAAAGGCAAAAATTATGTATGCTAGATTTTTCAATCTTGATAAAAGATCAGTAAGTAAACCCAATACCCTTCAGGGGCTCACAACTTCCCCTTCATCAGGGCTTGGATGTTGGTGGTAATAGGAGAAAATACAGGACAATGTGAGCAAATGATCATTATTATTATTATTCAGTATTTATAAAGCACCAATAGTTTGCTCAGCGCTGTACATTACAAAGGGGGACAGAACATGTGACAGAACAATACCAATACAATGCAAAACATGAGGGGATCGAGGGCCCTGCTCTTTCGAGCTTACAATCTAGGAGGGAGGGGATGGTGGCACAGGAGGAGATAGCTGTGGGGGATGGAGTGGTAGGAAGAGTGGAGGAGGTCGGTCAAGTTAGCAGGGGGTGGGGTAGGCTTCCCTGAAGAGATGGGTTTTCAGGGTTCGCCTAAAGGAGAGTAAGTGATAATCTGATGGGTTGGGGCAGGGAGTTCCAGAGGATGGGTGACACCCTGGAGAAGTCCTGGAGGCGGGCATGGGAGGAGGAGACCAGGGAACTAGAGAGAAGGAGGTCTTGTGAGGAGCAGAGTGTGCATGTTGGGTGGTACTTGGATATTAGGTCAGTGATGTAGTTCGGGGCAGTATGGTGGACAGCTTTGTACGTCAGTGTTAGGATTTTGAATTTGATCCGTTGCGCAATCGGAAGCCAGTGGAGGGATTGGCAGAGGGGGGTGGCGGAGACGGAGCGGTTGGAAAGGTGAATGAGTCTGGCAGCCGTATTCAGATAATGGAGTAGTATAATATCAGTGCGGGTGCCAGTCTGAAAGCTGATATTGGCCTCAAGCACACTGGACGGTGAATGATATCCCTGCGTTTCTATGCCTGCACAAAGGCATGGGCGCACCATCCAGCCCTATAGTAATAGAATGATTGGCCCTTGTATGTATTTGAGATAGGGGACCTTAGATTGTAAGACCCTTGAGGACAGGGACTGATGTGAATGTATAGTATGCAAAAGTGCTTTTCAAATTGTTGGTGCTGTTTAAATACCTGTAATAACTACATAATTAAAACGGAGGTTTCACATATTTGTGCAACATGTTTTGTGTTTTAATTACATCTAGAAGCATAAAAAAAGTTTTAGGAAGCTGTCAAAGCTGTGTTTACCGAATATAATTGTCTTCCTACGCACACAGTTGTCTCCTGCACGCTGAATTATTTGCAGACAGATTCTCTTCAGCCTTAAGGTCACCATAGTTATTAAGGAGGAGACATATGAAGACACTAACTGATGGCTCTAAGATGTTTCCTAAGGATTTCTAAACCTGCATTTTGATGCCTTTGAAGCAGAGAAGGCAGAGCACAATACAGCCTCAGCGCTGGCTTATCTTAGGGTGGCAAAAAGTATTAAAGAGGAGCTATCATCAAATACACTGCTCAAAAAAATTAAAGGAACACTTTGAAAACACATCGGATTTCAATGGGGAAAAATACCATGCTGGATATCTATACTGATATGGACTGGGTAATGTGTTAAAAACGTAAGGATGCCCCATCATTTGATGGAAATGAAAATTATCAACCTACAGAGGTCTGAATTCAAAGACACCCCGAAAATCAAAGTGAAAAAATGATGCAGCAGGTTAGTCCATTTTGCTGAACTTTTATTGCAGCAACTCAAAATGGTACTCAGTAGTTTGTATGGCCCCCACGTCTTGTATGCATGTTCCAGTGTTCCATGTTTACTCTGTCTAAGGCTGGTCATACACGAGTCTTTTTTTTTTCATTCAACCAGGGGGTTGCACAAAAAAAATGATTCATTTCCTCCATCCACACAATCAATGTGGATGGGGAAATCCCTCCCTCCGTGCTATTGTATTCTGACAGAGGGGAGACTTCCCCACCGTCAGAACACACTGAGAATTTTCAAGCAAAAATTTTCCAACAGGCTGGTTGACAGATCAACTTGTGTACAACCAGCCTACATATATATATGTATCAAAATTCATCCAATCCCTGCTGAACTGGTTGAATTTCAATCCATGTATGCAGGGCTTCTTTTCTCAGAGAATATGTGAAGGAACGGCCCCCTCTAACTCACCCCTTGTCTCCATTCCCTATGCACCTCTGAGCACCGTCCCTTGGCTTCACCCCTACCACCCCTTTTAGACCCCCCCACAACAATGGACTCCTCTACAAAATACCACCCCACCCCAGCAACATTAAACCCCATGCAGGAACAACAAATCCCGCTGCAGCCAGCATTAAGGCTCCATTCACATCAATGCATTTTTTGGTGCTTTTTAAAGAAATGCACTACAGTCCATTTAACATGGTTTACTTTCTATGCTTTTTTGAGCTGCTGCATTTTTGGAAAGGGTCAGGGATTTTTTTAAAAGCAAAAAGCAGCCTTTTTGCTACAATAGAGTTAAATGGAGAAGCTGCTGGAATGCATGGTGGTGTGTTTTTGCCTCATTTTGCATTCTTAATCTGCCCAGCAGCAAAAAAAAAATCACACCTTAACGAAAAGCAAACAAACAGCTGAACAGAACACAAAACACTGAAAAAATTTGTAAAAAATACATCAAAAATGCGTGTGGAGAAATGCAAAACAAACTTCAAAAAGCACTGGAGAAAGCATCAAAAGCAAAATGCATATATGTGAGCCAAGCCTAATAGACTCTCCGGCAGTCAGCAACAGAAGGCCTCTCCCTCAGCAGTAGATCTCTCTCAGCAATATATTTCCACCAGCAACAATATATCCCCCGATGTAAAAAAAGGATCCCGTCCAGTGGCAATAGATAGCAAGCATCAATAGACCTTCCAGCACACCCCAGTACCCCTGGTGATTACATACACTCAGTGCTGGAGGTGCGGAACTGTGTTTCCTAGCGTTCCCGCTGAGAAAAAAGCCCTACATGTATGGCTGGCTTAAATGCTTATTAAGGGAAATAAACAAAGATTATTCATCAGACTGGCATGATAGTGATGTAGCGCTGAAGTTGATAGCGACGAAGCTACGAGGGGCGTGGCGTAACGCATAGAAGCGACGTGGTGACGTGTCACGCACTTCCGGTCCAGCGCCATCTTAGTACACCAGAGAGTTCTCAGTACACCCATGTGAGGTGACACAAGCAAATTGTACTTCTGCTGAAATGTGAGTGTGTACTTGGCAGCAGGGACGGACTGACCATTTGAGCACTCGGGCACTGCCCGGGGTCAGTAGGGGGCCCCATGAGATGCCCCTGGTACCTTTCATTGTCTTTTTCCTAGGCTTTTTTGGGTGTGGGCAAGGACACAGGGGCCCCATGAGTTGTCAGTCCACCCAGGCTTGGCGGTTTTCTTCTTATTAAACTTTACATACAGTGTTGCACTATGGAGGATCTCTGTTTTTCTATTGTATGACTCCAAAACATCATGAGTATATATGAGTATACACATGGCTACCTGGCCATGGAGGAATAGTGGAAGGTGGAGGAAAGTTTACTGAAGGTTGTGGAGTTCATCCTTGCCTGGAGAGACCGTGTAGGATCCTGGGTGATCCGCAAGGCTTTTTGGCCCCTGTGGGTGGCAGGGGGAAGGTGAGCGGGCTGCCTGCCATATAGGAGTATTACTCACTACCTGCACCGGCACAGGAGCATGCTGTTTATCATTGTTTGTGTGTGCTGTTGTTACACAAGCTAGACACCGAATATAGTGGACATTTATCTCACTGCTATTTATATAAATCACCTATTTAATGTGACCCATATCCCTATATAGGAAATCACTGTGTGTCACGGCAATGTTGAAATGGTCACTTGGATATATATATATGTTTGATTTATACTGCACTAATCACCTATAAATGTCACAAGTATAAGTTTGGTTGACTTTATATTGATATCAATATTGTGGAAGCAGTGTTGTACCTAACATAGGGGTTATAATATCAACTTCAGCGCTACATCACTATCATACTAGTTTTATCTAATTTTCCATCTAAAGGTGAGGATTGGATGTTAGCTGCTGTTTCACTAGTCCTAGCAGGCATAGCAGCGCAGAAGGATTTATTACATATTCATCAGACTGGCTCCTGCTAGTTACATGGCTTGATTTAGCAGCTTATTCTACCTTTCTGACATATTTATGGAATAACATGGTGCAACCGGTGACTTACACTCAAAGGGTTCCGTATGTCCATTTTTCATCTGTCCGTTTACGGATGAAAAATGGACACCCATGTATTTCTATGGACTAGCAGATGTAAACAGATGATCATCTATTTACATCTGTTAATGTCCGTATCCGTTAACATCTGTTTTTTGGATCGGAAGTAAACTATTTGTCTTTTGTAACAAAAAAAGGAATGGACAAAAAACAGATGTAGACGAATGTAGACGGACAAAAAATGGATCTAAACAGATGTAGATGGATGTAAACGGATGAAAAAAGGATGTTATTGGACATATGGTCCGTTTTTGCATTGGTAAAGAATGTAAAAAATGGATGTAAAGTGATGAAAAACAGATGTAAACTGATGAAAATGGATGCAAACTGATGAAAAACTGAAGAAAAACTGATGTAAACTGATGAAAACTGATGTAAACTGGTGGAAGACTGATGTGAACTGATCTGTTTTTTCTTGGAAAAAAAACGTGACTGAACTGATGAAAAAAAAAACGGAACTCCCATGTGAAAGGACCCAAACCATTCAGACATTGATTAGGTCAGGAACTCTAATCAGTGTCAGCTGGTGAGCATCATGTACTTGTTTGTTTCTGGGAGATGGAAATCTTTCAAGACTGACTTTGCAACTCAGAGAAGAGTGACCGATTGTTGGAAGATGTGAAAAGATGTGTCACAATACAATATATATCATTAGTATCTCTCTCATGATTCCCCATTCTGACCAATCAATAAGGCAAAGCACACGTTGCATGATACATTTTCTTTACCCCACAGAAACCTATTCCTACTAGGAAAGGGTTAATTGACTGTGTTTCAGTGCCCCCCCCCCCCCCCCCCCAGGCCTTTCCTGGTCCTACAGTATGTCCCCCATTTTTAAAATGTTAGTTCACCTTTGTAGAAAAAATTAAGAGGAGATCTAACACCCTAGACATTCCCTCCCTTCCCCATCACTGCACTTTCCTCTGTGGATGATACAATTTCACTGCCCATGTGGTCTGAAGTAGCAGTCATGGGGTTTGAAAACTACACTGTTTTTTCTCCTCTTGGATGGATCAGATAGGTTCTGAATGGTCAGTGCGGTCTCATGCCCATGCTGATCAACCAGAACCACTCTGAGCCATCCTGATATCCCCTAGGAAAGAAGAGGAAGAACAGCATGGTTTTCAGACTCCAGGACTGTTGCACCACACAGTGTGGATAGAAAAACTGCATCACCCACAGAGGTAAGTGCAGTGGGGACTGTGAGGGTGGGGAGAGTGTAGGGTGTTAGTTCACCTTTTCATTTTTTCCAAAAAGGCGAAATAACCCTTAAACCACTCTTACTGTCTGCAGTCTACGCCCATTTTGTGTTTCATGTCTGTAGTCTATTACCTTTTGATGTAGTATTTCTTCGGTCTTAGGCAGCTTTGCATAGATGTAGCAAGTGAAAGAATAAACCTCCCTGTGATGCTATTACTAGGCTGCAGCTAGAGGGTGCTCTAATGATTTGTAGTGTGACTTCAGGAGACTAATACCAACAAGCTCACATTAAAGTGTTTATAACCCGGGACCCTGTATTCACTATACCTGGTCTCCCACAGTACACACAACGTGGAAATGAAATTCTATAGTTACAATTATTTTTGTAAAAATAAACTACTAAATACCTTTTCTCATCGGCAGTTTATAGCAGTCTTGTGACCTCTATCAGTGTCCTGCTGAGCACTAGTTACAGCTTGTAGGAGGAGTTTTCCTTCTGTTCTGACTGTCCTATGAGGCTGTATAACCCCTGACCCTCTGTCTGGACAGTGCTGATTGGCTCTTTGCTGATCACATTTACCCTCCCAAGAAAAAAGAAAACTCTGTAGCTATACACACTAAACTGAGCGTGTGCAGAGTGAGGCCTAGAGTTCTGTACTATCAGCAGACGGATTGGGGATAGTAGAAGATGGAGAGGACCAGAGAAGTCAGGATCAAACAGCCTTTTTGCACAATGTGTAGGATTAACCCATTAGGTTCCACAGTGAGTATACCAAACAATCTTTACTGCATATACAGACTGATTTTACTGTTGTGGGTTTAGTAAAACTTTAAACTCGGAATGCAAGTGAGCAACATGTGTTTTTTGTGTCCTCTTTAAATACAGGTTAGTCACGCTTGGTTTATGCTATCTTTGTTCAGTTTTGTGTTTGTTCTGACATTTGCTTTCTCTGTTTAGTTTCCTATATGTTAAAAATGGTAATTCTCAATACAAATGAATGCGCTTTAAGATGTGGCTTCTGCTGCCACCAAAGTAATTATCTGTATAATGTGATCCATTTCTGTTTAACACATTAAACTCAGAATGCAAGTGAGCAACATGTGTTTTCTGTCTCCTCTTAATACAGATACTGCAAATTGCATCACTGTCATATCTCGTACTCAGATCAACGATAATCCTGTAACAGAGAAAGCTACGAGAGTATTATGTGTAGCCCTTTGGCCTGTATCAAATAAACTGCACACCCCTAGTCTAACCCGTCCTCACTCTGCAAAACATTATTCCAGGTATTTATATAGCACTGACAATTTACAAACCACCCTTGAGGAGCTTACAGTCAAAGATCCCTAGCTCACATACTAAGGCCAATTTAGAAAGGAGGCAACTAAACCTACCAGTAAGTCTTTGGAGTCTTGGAGGAATCCCACACAAGGAGAACATGCAAATTCCATGCAGGTAGTGTCCTGGTTGGGACTCAAACCAAGGATCCCAGTGCTGTAAGTCAGCAGTGCTAACCACTAAGCAACTGTGTATATCTGTGCCCCTGATGGAGAGATTTTCCATAATTTCCTGCCTACCCAATCTACGCAGTAGGGACAAAAACACATCAAGATCCAACATAGATTCTAACCCTTCCTTACTCTATTCAAAATTAGAATGTTTTGGCTGCCGTCACACTGTAACAACTGAACAAACTTTCAATATAAATTAACCAAAGGAAACCAAATATTTTTCTTCCATATTACGAACCACGATGCCCAGTTGCCTAATTCTACAATTAACCAACAGCTATACAAACTATTTCTTTTCTTAACAGGAAAAACAAACCCAAACGTTGTTTTCCTATGAATGGCTATGTTAATATATAACCCAGTTCACAATGATAAATAGCTAACGATTGAATAGTCAATGACTATGCTTAGAGTGGCTCATCTCCACCTTCACAGCCATATATTACTCAATTAATTATTAATGCCCAAGTGCTCGGGCTATTTAACATGCCGGCTAGTTTATTCCACACAATCTGATGGAACATCCTGAGTTATCTGTTTTTGGCTAGCCGTCCTGCGGGAAGATGGTATTCTCATTCACTTATTAATAGCTTGCATCTTATTTCAAGCCTATTAAGGCCAAGATGATAAAAGTTCATTGGAAGAAGGTGCTCGGAAATATCCATTGTAACATAATGGCTTTTAGTTAATCAGTTTTATGATGAATGTTTCACCTAAACAATAATCATTCTCAGGGGCGACTTTTATCAACAATGGCAAACTAGAGGTCGCCTAATCAGAGACAAATAGCGCCGGCGGTTATTAGTAAAGCCCATCGTATTTATCATGCAGAAGGCATGTAATATTAAGCATCGTTCTAGGTATTTGCAGTAAATGACCACCTATTAATAACCCGTGGAACTTTGCTTATCTCAGGAATTTAATGAAGCTTCTGTCCCAGTTGTATGTTCGAGTTATGAGCATTTTGCATAGAGTACAGTTAAATGGAATGAAAGAAAGCACAAGGAACATGACCTGCGGCCCTTTTGTGCTTGTGATGCAGGTTTTGGAAGCAGCGAGGGATAGGATCGGTTTATTTTTGTTACAGAATACAAAACCAGCGTTGAACTGGGACTGAAACACCCCACAGGTGCATAACTGCCAACACAACCTCTTTCCAGGAGAAGGTAATGTTTCAGTGCTGCTTTTTCTCCAAGTTCTAATTACAATCTACTTGGCATGAGTTGTTAGGATTACATTAAAGTACACCTGTCATAAAAGAAATGTGGGTCTCATTACTGGCTTTGCTAGCTGCCTGACTAAACTGGCTTTAGTACTTTTCAGAAATGGATCCACAGAGGTGGTTCTGTCCAAATGAGGAAGAAGGCATTATCATTTTAATGGGTGAGCACCCTTTCTATGTACCCTTTCTGTGTGGTTGTGTTTGATGATGTCAAGCCAACAATATCAGCCATGTCTATGCTATCATCATTTTCAACCTTTTTTTAGCTGTAGGACCCTTTAAAAAGAATGAAACATCTCAAGGCACCCCATTCTAAAATGCAAGAAACATGAAGAAACCTGAACCCGGGATGATACACATAACCACCTTGATAAAATGAACTTCATATCAGAAGCCCACCTTCATATCAGAGGTTCACCCATCACATCAGACCTCTACCCATCACATTAGAGCCCCCCTCTTAACATCGAAATCCCCCTTCACATCAGAGACCCCCATTACATCAGAGACCCTCAAACATGAGAGTCCCCCATCACATTAATGTTGTAACTATAGATCAGAGGCACTCTTTACATCAGTCCCCCCCGAACCCATCAGAGCCCCCCCTATACATCAGAGGCCCCCTATACATGAGTGCCCAACATCACACCTGAGTTGCTCCTATACATGAGCCCCCCAATCATATCACAATCCCCTATCACATCAGGGACTCCCCATCATATTAGAGTCCACTCATCACCCAGAAGCCCATCACATCAGAGCCCCTTAGTCACACACTCCCCCATCACAGAGTCCCCCAGTCACACAGTCCTCATCAGTGCTCTACCTTTTAGTTCTAGAAACATGGTAGAGGGCAGAAGAAGGTACGAAGTCTGGAGAGGGAGCCCTTCTGCCTTCTCCTGAATGCTAGCGGCTGCCCTGCACGCCACCTGTCCTTGATCAGCCATGTGTTGCCATGGTTTGGTAAGCCAGACGTCATCTCCATAGCAATAAATTACACTGTGAATCCTGACCCTAGAACATCACTGCTTGGTATGGCCCTGGCAGCTCATGACACTGATCCAGGGCAAATTAGGTCCTGTGCTTGCAGCACTGGGGGAACCCAGATGACACCCTGGTTGAAAAACACCCCTCTATTTCTCCTGGTGATCATTGTCTGCAACATAGGAAATGAGAAAAAAATCTGAGTGATGATCAGGGCAAGAGGAGAGGGAAAATCTTTCAATAGGGACACATTTTCTATTGAAAATTGTCTAACATGGGAATCTCATTCACAGTTCCAATGCAAGAAGTGAAGGGAAATCTCCCCAGCAGGACACAGACAGTAAAGCTCCATTCACACTTGTGTGACTTCAAAATTGTGCGATTTTCATTGCAACTTTACAGTTGATGTAACTTTGATGCAACTTTGGATGAGTGCGACTTTGACCAAGGATGATTGTTTGTGCTCTACAAAGTTGCACACAAGTCCCATGTATATCATTAAAGTGCAAATTTCATGCAACTTTGGAAGGTTTACATTGAAGTCTATGGCTATCAAGGTGCATGAAAGTCAGAACAAAGTAGTGCAGGAGTATCTGTGACTTGAAGTCACACAAATATGAATTGTACTCATTGGGAAACATGGGTGTGATTTGTCATGCGAATTTGGACCCCAACGTTGCATGACAAGTCGCACAAGTGTGAATAGGCTCTAAAAGCAAGTTATTGGGGGGGAGGGGTGGTTTAACCCTACACGAAAAAAAAGCAAAAAACATTTTGGCTTCACATACACTGTAATATTTATTATTTTGTCGGTTTGGTACTAATTTGAAGTATTCAGAATTGATAAATGTTTCTTTCTGTCAAGGAGCTCTATCTACAGCTGACTAATGCCTTGAATTACAGCCGATTCTTGCTGAATTGCCCAAAATTTGAGCCAGGAGGTGGCCTCGTTGACATCACTCAGCACAACAAACTTTAACCGAAAAATCGAAGGAGTCGGGTGGAAAATTGTCGACCAAACAGTGACTGCAGCCAATCAGATTGCGACATTGTTCAGGTAGTCTGGCAGCTGTGGATGCTGCAACTGCCTAAATACAATAGCTGGCAGGGGGGAACTATGTAACCCTTACTTATTCACATGGAAGGGGGGCAAAATCTGGGAGCCCCCTTATTGGTAAAGGTGTTCCCCCTATAAAATCCATACCAGACCTAAACAGTCTGGTTTAATATGTTTTTTTTTGCATAGGGTTCCTCTTAAAATGTATGTTAGTACCTGAAGGGCTTGGTATGAATTGGGGGGAAACCCTGTTACTTTTTTTGTGTCTGGCAGCCCCCTTATCTAGGATAAGGCCCCTTTCACACTGATTGTCCGATCGGGTCTCCTGTCAGTTTTTCAGGCGGACCCGATCGGACCATCCATAGACCCCTATCAACCGGAGGTTGTCAGCGGACAAGTGTCCGCTGGCATCCGATCCGATCCTGTACGCCAAAAACAGACGAATGAGGATCCGTTCTCCATCCATCTGGTGGATCGGATCCGATGGCAGTCGGATGGAAATGGACAGGCAGTCTGTTTCCTTCCAACCACCCCATAGAAGACAGCGGGCTGTGTGTTTCCGCTCTGCAGTAGCGGAGCAGACACAGACCTGTCATCCACCTGCTCAGCAGGGATCAGCGGGGATAAGGGGACAGATCCTCCGCTGAGCAGGCAGATCAGCTGATGGGTCCACCCTGTCTGAGTGGGGCCTAAGGGTCCGATATAGATGAATGTAATTCTGGGCTGCTTTGTTTACACTTTTTCTTTGCAAATGTCAGTGCTCCTGTAGTAGGTTGTATACATCTCATACATGCGCTGCTTCACAGGAAGGGTCAGGGTATCCCCAAAATATGTTATTTAACAGAGTTTTGCATTTTTAATGTTTCATGTCAAGCATTACTAAAATGTCCTCTCCAAATCAAACACATTTTTTTTTTTTGCTTAGTTACATGTCCCCTAGGGCAGTGCTCAGACCCCAATGCCATTTGTTTGACAATCCCTTGCCTATTAGCTTAGAAAATAGCCAGAACTGTTTTTAACATTAGGCTACCACTGGATTTGGATTTGGCTGTGGAACTTTAGCCATTTTCACCAAACCCAGCTAGAGGTTAGGTGTTCGGTTTAAGGTTTGGATAAGGGGTTAATATTTTATTTATTGTCTTCATATTTTTATGTATTTATTTTTTGTATGGGTTAGGGTCTAAATTTATATTATTATTATAATTATTATTATTAATAATACTATTAATAATAATAATAATAATAATTTATTTGTATTATATTTTTAGGGTTAGGTGGTGAAAGCTAGGGGTTAATTATTATTTATTTATTATTAAACAATTTTATTTATGATTTATTTTATTTATCCATGTATTTATTTTATTCGTTTATGTATTTATTCATTTTTTACTATTATTATTTTAATTTTTTTTTCATTTGAGCAAAAAAATGCTCCAAAAACATGCAAAAATGCTCAAAAATGTGCAAATTGAGTGCATTTATATGGAGGAAAAACAATTCTTCAACAGCGCACCAATCTGCTGGAATCGAGCTACAAAAGTAGCTCCAAAACGTTTTGAGTTGGGAGTGGAGATGTGAACCATCTCCATAGAGAATAATTGAGCGTTTTTGAGCTTGGAGCTACAAAACTCTCAGGTGTGAATGGAGCCTAAAGCAGAAGGTTGTTTATACTTGAACATGAGGCGGTGTCAGAGCTCCTGTATACGTGAGAACAAAACCACCAGCTCTTTAGTTTGGAAGCACTGAGCCTCTGACGGATCGACACTTGCTCCTGTATAAGAAAACCTGCAAACATACAACCAGATCACTCCCGACCACCTGTCCCCCTCACACCGCTCCTCTCTCTTTCATGACACACACAGCAGATTGCCGGTATTATTGGGTTTGCTTATCTTGAAACCCATTCATAAGAACACGAATGTCATCCGGTGAACTGAGGACAATGGTGAATCACCACTCCACTCACTTCACAGCACAGTACTATGAATAGGTTTGTTTTAAAACACAAATCCATTCATACATGTTAAAAAAAAAGAAATGATAAAAAAGTTTATAAAATAAGATAAAGAAAAAATGATAATTTAAAAATGTAAAGAGATATTAACACAAGCAGGTGCGTAGTGTTAAAAAAGTAAAAGTTACTAATTTTGACCCCTTTTATTCCTTTTTTTTTTACTTATTTATTAAAAGCAGAACTTCAATCTGCTGCTCAGGTGGCTCAACCCCCCCTTCTCCCCAAGTCGCCATTATGGCATATGCACAGACGTGCCAATGGGCTCTGTCTGACCCTAGGTTGCAGGCAGAGCCTGTCAATACATCTGCATGTGCAGGTGGTTTTCAGCACATATGCAAAGATGGAGAAGGATTGGGATTCCCCATTCCCTGTTTTCCACAAATCAGATTATTTGTGAGTAACCGCGCTTCCCTTAATTTAACCCAAGTCTACCTGAAAAAAGTAGGGGGCATTCTGGATATTTTATATATATATATATATATATATATATATACATACATACATACATACACTCACTAGCCACTTTATTAGGTACACCTTGCTAATGCCAAGTAAGTCTCCCCCACACCATTACACCACCACCACCAGCCTGAACCATTGATACAAGGCAGGATGGATCCATGCTTTCATGTTGTTTATGCCAAGTTCTGATCCTAACATCTGAATGCCGCAGCAACCAGTCTGCCCATTCCCTTCTGACCTCTGACATCAACAAGGTATTTTCATCAACACAACTGCTGCTCACTGGATATTTTCCCTTTTTCGGACTATTATCTGTAAACCCTAGAGTTGGTTGTGTGTGAAAATCCCAGTAGGTCAGCAGTTTGTGAAATACTCAGACACTTAAATTCCCTTTCTTCCCCATTCTGATGCTTGGTTTAACTTTGTCTTCCCCACGTCTAGATTCCTAAATGCATTGAGTTGCTGCCTTGTGATTGGTTGATTAGCAATTTGTGTTACGAAGCAGTGTACCTAATATACAGGTGTACCTAATAAAGTGGCCAGTGATTGTGTATATATAAATATATATATATATATATATATATATATATATAGTTAGAGCTGGTGCTGCTTGTTTTTGTGCCCCCTGCATTCCACCAGGGACCCCCTGGTTTTATTGGTGGACATGCTTACTGTTGGTGGCAGCACAGCGGCTTAATGGTTAGCACTTCCGCCTGTCAGTACTAGAATCATTGGTTAAAATCCCAACCACAGCACCACCTGTCTGGAGTTTGCATGTTCTCCCTGTGCCTGCATGGGTTTCCTCCAGGTACTCCGGTTTCCTCCTACCTCCAAAGATATGCTGGTATGTTAAATGGCTCCTCTCTAAATTGGCCCTAGTATGTATATGTGTGAATGGTTAGGGACCTTAAATTGTACACCCCTTGAGGGTTAGGGACTGATGTGAATGTATAATATATATGTATGTAAAGCACTGCATAAATTGATGGCGCTATATAAGTATCTGTAATAAATACATTTCATAAGCCCTTGGCATTTTAAAAACTAGCAGTCTGTGGAATGTATATTTGTATACTTAATGTATGTTGTATAAATCATGTAACTATTTTGGCATATTTATTGTTCATATGACAAATCTTTTCCACTTAGTATATCTTTCTGATGACACCGATAATGAAACACCTAAAAACAATTATATACCATCTGTATACAATCTGCATTCTTGCTAAAGGTTATGTGTAATCCATTGCTGTAATGCTATGTATATACTGTATGTAGTAGAGGTACTTTATATTGTAGATGGTATAATCTGAAAAAGCTCTGTCTGTGACTACCAGCATTCATTTATCTATTTTGGATGTATAAATCCCCCCTACTCCACACTACAAACTAAATCAATACATTAGTACCCATTCTATTAATTTGTTCTTAACTGCTGTCACAATGTATACAACCCCAAAATACTTCAGAAATTTTCTTTCAAAGAAATTTGTAGCGCTGTGAACATAAATATAGTGCAAAACAATACACAGCACAGAAACAAATGCCATTACATATAAACATATAATCACCTTGAGCCCCCGTTCACACTGCATGCAAATTAGAAATTAAGCAACTTCACTTGAAGTCACAAAATTTCAAAGTCGCATGTCAGTCTGTACGACTTCATTCATGGACTGATGTCTATGCAAGGCGCACCTGAAATCAGCAAAAGTTTTACAGGAACTACTTTCCAAATCTATTTTGATTAGAATGATTCCATTGCTAATCATTGGATGCGATTTGAATGGTCAAATCGTATGACAAGTGGCATCAGTGTGAACCAAGGCTGAAGCACTTGGTGGGTCTATTTCATTAGCATTTTGATCATCTGTTATATTTCATGGTCATTTTTTAAATATTTCTGAATTAATCCGAATATTTCGTAACAATCTATTTTGATGTATTTAAAAAGAAAAAAAAATTGGAATAAAGCATTTTTTTGCATCTGATGTTCTGTTTTTTGAATAGCAATGTAAAAGTCCAACCTACAGTTGCAAGAAAAAGTATGTGAACCCCTTGGGATTACGTGGAGTTTTGCATGAACTGGGCATAAAATGTGCTCTGAACGTCATCTAAGTCACAACAATAGAAGAACACAGTCTGCTGAACATAATACTACAC
Organism: Staurois parvus; assembly: GCF_062004578.1. Lineage (NCBI taxonomy): Eukaryota > Metazoa > Chordata > Amphibia > Anura > Ranidae > Staurois > Staurois parvus. The sequence continues at coordinate 360,069 of NW_028318236.1, forward strand.
AAACATTAGATGTTGCCATGGTTTAATTGCACATAACATGTAAACATTCACAGTGCAGGGAGGAAAAAGTATGTGAGGCCCTAGCTTAATGACTTCTCCCAGAGCTAATTGGAGCCAGGAGTGAGCCAACCTTGACTCCAATCAGTGTGATGATATTGGATGTGTTGCTGACAGCTGTCCTGCCCTCAAAAAACACACACCTGTTTTGGGTTTACTGGTTTCAAGAAGCACTGTCTGATGTGAACCATGCCTCGCAGAAAAGAGCTCTCAGAAGACCTACGATCAAGAATTGTTGACTTGCATGAAGCTGGAAAGGGTTACAAAAGTATCTCCAAAAGCCTGGATGTTCATGTGTCCACGGTAAGACAGACTGTCTTCCAATGGAGAAAGTTTAGCACTGTTGCTACTCTCCCTAGGCATGGTCGTCCTGTACAAATGACTGCAAGAGCACAGCGCAGAATGCTGCATGAGGTAAAGAAGAATCCCAGAGTGTCAGCTAAAGACCTACAGAAATCTCTGGCACATGCTAACATTTTGTTGACACATCTACAATAAGGAAAACATTAAACAAGAATGGAGTACATGGGAGGACACCACGGAGGAAGCCTTTGCTGTCCAAAAAGAATATTGCAGCACGTTTGAAGGTTGCAAAAGAGCACCTGGATGTTCCACAGCACTACCGGCAAAATATACTGTGGACAGATGAAACCAAGATTGAGTTGTTTGGGAAGAACACACAACACTTGTGTGGAGAAAAAAAGACACAGCACACCAACATCAAAACCTCATCCCCACTGTAAAACATGGCGGAGGGAGCATCATGGTTTGGGGCTGCTTTACTGCCTCAGGGCCTGGACGGATTGTTGTCATTGATGGGAAAATGAATTCCAGAGTTTATCAAGACATTTTACGGGAAAATGTACGACTATCTGTCCGACAACTGAAGCTCCACAGAGGATGGGAGATGCAACAGGACAATGACCCAAAGCATACAAGTAATTAAACAAAACAATGGCTGCAACAGCACAGAATACGCCTTCTGGAGTGGCCCAGTCAGAGTCCTGACCTCAACCCGATTGAAATGCTGTGGCATGACCTTAAGTGAGCGATTCACACCAGACATCCCAAGAATATTGCTACACTGAAGAGGAGTGGTCCAAAATTACTCCAGATCGTTGTGCAGGTCTGATCTGCAACTACAGGAAATGTTTGGTTGAGGTTATTGCTGCCAAAGGAGGGTCAACCAGTTATTAAGTCCAAATGTTCACATACTTTTTCCTCCCTGCACTGTGAATGTTTACATGTTATGTGCAATTAAACCATGGCAACATCTAATGTTTGTGTAGTATTATGTTCAGCAGACTGTGTTCTTCTATTATTGTGACTTAGATGACGTTCAGAGCACATTTTATGCCCAATTCCTGCAAAACTCCACGTAATCCCAAGGGGTTCACATACTTTTTCTTGCAACTGTATTTATATACATACTTATTAGCTGGGGATGTGGTGCCAAGTGATCGTCCATCCATCTCGTCTTTTGATGTTGCACACTATCGCTATCCCATGTATGATCCCTCTGAATGATAGTTTCCCATCTTATAACACAAGCTCTAAACAAATGCAATGTACTCCATCAGCAAACATTGGAGAGTGTCATCTTTCATATGTCATCTGAGCAGTGCATGAATCCATCACTATATTATAAACTAATAAATGTCATTGCCGTGTAATTATCTGCCGTCTGGTGAGTCATCCTTTAAACAACTTATGACATTTTAAAAGGACACTCATGCCTCCAGACACGTCATGGAAAAGCATATGTTGTACAGATGTGATCACATTAGAAGTCTGTGCTATGGAGGGTTCATAGAGGTAAACCTTACTTTTGGCATTTCACAATAATAAACAGGTAATTCAAATCAGGAACAAATCGCCAGATAATATTTGTATTATTCAAATAAAGTATTAGGAAAAATTTACAATTGTGATCTAAATGATATCTCTACATGATGCAGGAGTTGTTACATTTCCTAGATATGATTGTACAGTTATTTATTTGCTCCCAGTTCAGGGATATCTACTAAGGCCCCATTCACACAAGTGCGAGTTTTCCTGTGGCTGCCGTCGTGCTGCCATGCATAGCAGCTGACATCACATTATTCTCTACAGTGGTCTTTCACATCAATGTAACATGGTGCAGTGTGATTTCTGAAAAGGTGCAGGTTCTTCTTTTGGTGCAGCACGTGTGTTTTTCGCCCCATACACTTCAATGAGAGCGCATTAAATCCTACGTGTGTTTTTGGCAAGGTTTATTGTTTAGTTTTTGGCCCCATAGGCTTCAATAAGAGCGCACTAAATCCTACATGTGTTTTTGGCAAGGTTTATTGTTTAACAATCAGTCTCATTCTACAGAAAAAAATAAAAAGAGTAAGAAATTCATCAAGAAAGCGCTACGAAAATGCACTGAAAAATGCAGGATTATGCACCATCACTAGTGTGAACCTAGGCTAAGGCTACGTAAACACTTGTGCACTGCAGGAATGTGCATAACAATTGTGCATTTCCCCACAATGTACAAAAATGCACATCATTTTGCAGATGAACGGATTTTAATTCTTTATGGCGCCCCCACGCAGCTTGTTGATGCCTGTGTGGTTAAAGTATCATGCCTCAAATTTTAAAAACAGTCAGACACTTCTTCTGTGTATTTCTCTCACATAAGTAAGCTCATTAAAAATAATGGGCTTCCCTAAATGCGGCATGCAGAAATGTGCAAAAACACTCATGTACACAGCCGCACCTGCATAGACACCTAAAAGTTAAATTACCAGCTCTCTGCCTCCTAACTCCTTTAACAACTTGCCCTCCAGAGGATTTACCCCCTTCCTGACCAGGCCATTTTTGCATTACGGCGCTGCTTTACTTTAACTGACAATTGCGCGGTCATGCAACACTGCACCCAAATAAAATTACATAATTTTTCCCCCACAAATAGAGTTTTCTTTCAAAGGTATTTGATTGCCTATGCATTTTTTTATTCTTTTGTGCTATTAAAAAAAAAAACAGACTGACAATTTTGAGAAAAAAACTATATTTTTAACTTTTTGCTATTAAACGTGTCCCTGAGTAACAATTCTGTGTCCCTGAGTAACAATTCTGTGTCCCTGAGTAACGATTCTGTGTCCCTGAGTAACGATTCTGTGTCCCTCAGTAACAATTCTGTGTCCCTGAGTAACAATTCTGTGTCCCTGAGTAACAATTCTGTGTCTGTCCCTGAGTAACAATTCTGTGTCCCTGAGTAACAATTCTGTGTCCCTGAGTAACGATTCTGTGTCCCTGAGTAACAATTCTGTGTCCCTGAGTAACAATTCTGTGTCTGTCCCTGAGTAACGATTCTGTGTCCCTGAGTAACAATTCTGTGTCCCTGAGTAACGATTCTGTGTCCCTAAGTAACGATTCTGTGTCCCTAAGTAACGATTCTGTGGCCCTAAAGTCTCTGTGGCCCTAACTCTGTCCCTAATGCACAGAGGTCTGTCTCTCTTGAATGACCGGAGGCTAATGGAGAATTCTAAGATGGCCGCGATTTATAGCTCCACCATTACACAGTGCTGGCTGGCTGGCTGCTGATTGGCTAATGCGATCACATGTCATGAATGAATGCATTATGGGTCAGCGCGCCTTGTCTGCGCACCTTCCCAGAGATCCCTGCTCCGTCGCCACACATGTCGCCGCCATTTTTGGGAAAATTCGATTCGTGCATCCGAAGTTTGCTAATTTTCGGATTCGGCGCGAATCGAATATTTCCTAATCTTTGAAACGAATTCCACTTCGTCATGTTCGATTCGCTCATTTCTAGTGTCCAGTAACAAAATTTAAAAAATCTAATTTCGTCATAAATTTAGGCCAAAATGTATTCTGCTACATATCTTTGCAAGAAAAAATTCCAATACGTGTAAATTAATAGGTTTATGTGAAAGTTATAGCATTTACAAATGGCGGTATATATACTGGGCTTTTTTTTTTAATGTTTACTAGTAATGGCGGCGACCAGCGACTTATAGCGGGACTGCGGCGGGCATTTTGACACTGGGGGGAACTGACTTGGTGTCACTGACATCCCCAATGACACCAATACAGTGATCAGCGCTAATAAAAAGCACTGACACTGTACTAGTGGCACTGGGCAGGAGGGGGTTAATATGCGGGGTGCTCAAAGGGTTAACTGTGTGCTGTTTTACAATGTGTGGCTGTGATTGTGTTTCACTATAAGCACACTGCTTGCAAAGCAGTGTGCTGGAGCTGACAGGGAGAACTGTTTCGTTTGCTAACAGTTCTCCCCCCCCGTCGGAGATCCTCGGCAATCCCCGGGCACCAGCGAGTAATCACTGGCCGGGACCTGATGATTGACAGTGAATGGCGGCGCTGGTAGGTCCTACCAGGAAATGCAAAATCATGTATATATACATTATTTTGCACACAGCTGCCACCCTGTAGCAGTATTTATGCTATAGTGTGGAGCTGAACCGGTTAATTGGTGTTTGTGTAGTCCATATCTCCAAATGACAGCAGCTCAATGACTCACGTAAGAGGCTAGGACTGCTAGTACTGTCCTGGTGTTTTAGGGTCTCAAGAAATTAGATCAGCCGTCAGTACAACAGGATTTATCAATTTCTATATACAGTATATACTATAGTTTGTGGACTCTATAACTTTCCTACCAACTAGATAATAAACTCTGATTTGGGGTATTTTCACCAAAGACATGTAGCAGAATACATGCTGGCCTAAATGTGTGTAGAAAGATTATTTACTTGCAAAATGTTATAACAGAAACCAAAAAGAAATGCAGTGGTGATTAAATACCTCCAAACAAAATCTCTATTTGTGTGAAAAAAATTATAAAAATTTCATATGGGTACAGTGTTGCATGACTGCGCAGTTGTCATTTAACCATTTGATGTCGAGTGTATGCAAATTAATAGCCTCACATCCCTGAGCTTTTTTCCGTGGGGCCGCTAATTGCATACCTGTCACCCCAAAGACAGGATATCAGTGAGAACCCCGGGTCCTGATTGTTAGAACTCTCAGTTCTGCATCAAATGATCACTGTGATAGCCTTTGATTGGCTATCACAGTGATCAGTCACTGTGAAGCCCACCCCCTTGTATGCTGTATCTCTCTCTGTGTGTGTTAAAAAATAAAATAAATAAAAATACCTAGATCAAGGTTTGATCTAGGTCAGTGCCAGGGTTGGTGTTTGGGTCAAGGTCAGGGTCAAAGCTCAGGGTCAATGGTCATGGTCAGGTTTTTTTTTAATGTTTAAATTTGTATCAGTGGCAGTGGCAGAATTAAAAAAAAAAAGAAAGAAAAAGCAAAATGCACACGATTGTTTCTGGTCTGTACTGTGGGTACAAACAATAACTAACATACACACATGCAGTATCGCTGTGATTATCAGGAGCAGGAGAAACTATTTTCGGTTGTTCTTTGGTGGTTGGTTATAGTAGTAGCAAGAAATATACAGCTAACTTTAAAAAAAAGGTTTTTTTTTACTATTTTGGGTCAGATTTCCTTTGATAATAAATAAAAAAAATCTGGAGATATCCATTACCATTTACCACCAGATGAAAGCCCAGTTTGTCCTGAAAAAAACAAGGTGTAATCCACCTGGATGTACAAAATAGTTGTGATGATATGTACGGTTTTACTAACACAAAGTTAAAGTTGCAAATTTGTGGTTAGGCTTTAAGATTTGTTTTACCCTTAGGCATGAAGGGGTAAAACTGCAACAGCGAAGAAAGGCGAAAATTGGCCTGGGCAGGAAGGAGATAAAGGTATCCAGTAGGCAAGTGGTTAAAGAAAAGAATACAGTCCCTACAGTCAAACATGTGGAGGTTCACTGATGTTTTGGGGTTGCTTTGCTACTTCAGGCACTGGATGTCTTGACTGTGTGGATGACATTCTAAAATATGAAGACTACCAAAGAATTCTGGGGTGCAATGTAAGGCCCAGTGTCAGAAAATTGGGTCTCCATCAGAAGTCATGGGTCTTACAGCAGGACAATGATCCAAAGCACACGTCAAAAAGTACCCAGAAATGGGTTCAGGCAAAGTGCTGGAGAGTACTGACCTGGCCATCAGTGAGTCCAGATCTCAATGCCATAGAGCACCTGTGGAGAGATCTAAAACAGTTGTTGGGAAAAGGAACCCTTCCAATCTGAGAGACCTGGAACAGTTGGCAAAAAAAGTGTGGTCCAAAATTTCAGCAGAGAGGTGTAAGAAATTCACTGATGGTTACAGGAAGCAATTGCATTCAATTATTTTTTCCAAGGGGTGTGCTACCAAATATTAAATTCAGGGTGCCAATAATTTTGTTCAGTCCATTTTTGGAGTTTTGCGTGGAATGTGTCAGATTTGGCTTTTTGTTTCTCCACTTTTTTATGTCATATCAATAGAAACAAAAGAAATAAACACGAGAATGACTAAACATTTGTAATTGCAACAATTTTCTGGGCAAAGGGGTGCATTATCTGCCAGAAATGCAGGGGTGCCAATATTTTTGGCCATCACTGTATAAACCTTCAGAAAGCTGGTTCTTTTGCATAGAGCTCACCACCTGATAGTTGCAAGTGCTAGATATTAAATATAAGTATGGAATCTACACCTGATTATTAAGAAATAGAAATGATCCATTTATTTGTAGTTTCTAGTACTGAACTTAAAAAATAAGCAAATAAACAAACAAATATAAAATTCACACTCCATTTAAATAAAAAAGATAAACCTAATAATGACATTTTAAATGTAAACAATACAGCAATAACATGAAATCATAAATAAATGAAGCAAGAAAAAAAAAGCCTATTTGCAACATAAAAAGTGAAATATTGATATACAGCTGTGCAATAAATAAAAATCTAACTTAGCAGATAAATCAATATTTACACATGTGTTACACAGACATTCTTCATTCTGTTCATATGCTACATGAGTAGGGCTATTTATATGAAAGTCAATGATAATAATATTATACAACAACGTGCCTTCTAGCATTTTGTCTTGACTGTTATTGGTTTATAAACATGAGGAATGCTGGGTGATTCTTCTGGTTTTGCCTCATACAGAATCAGGATCTTTTCCTCCATTGTACATTTTTAGTTTAATTTCGAGAAGAAAGTGTCATCTGAGACTATGACACTTATAGTAGTATTTAATCCAAAAACAAACATTTATTCTATTGCAATTTACCAATCCTTAAATGTGATGGCTACATTAGTTTTCTTTTTTAGGCCTTCTTTCTTTTATTTTCACCTGGTGAACCTGCCAGTAAATTTTAAACAAATAGTGCAGCGCTCATGAGCGCTTATGAGCGCTGCACTATTTGTTTAAAGTTTTGACACTGTTTAGGTATCAGTCTTTCTGAGTGTTAGCAGCTTTAAGTTAGGTACACTTCCATTCATAGCACAGGAGGACCTTGGTCCTCTGCCAGTAAATTATTTTTCAAAAGAACTAGTTATTCTGCAGATGCAATAGTTGGTTGGTTGAGACAAACCATCTAAAACTGACAGGAGCAGTTACAATGATCAGCTTTTATTTATTTAGGTAAAACTTTTATCCCAAACGGAACAAAATTGTTGCTGTAACTGCTTATAAAGTAGTGTATCTAAATCTGCTAGTATGTCTGACATTCCCTTCCCCCCCGACTGACAATGCTGCTGTCCAAAGGTGCCCCTGTGCTCCTTCACAGTCATTCTAATACAGGAGGTGTGTTACTGACCAGATCACCAGGTGAAAACAGAAGGAACAAAGCCTAAAATAAGAAAAATACTGCAGCCACCGCACCTAATATGTAAATTGAAAGTTGCAATTTATTACATTTCTGATTTGGGGTTTAATCACTTGCCTACCAGGCACTTTTACCCCCTTCCTGCCCAGGCCAATTTTCAGCTTTCAGCGCTGTTGAACTTTGAATGACAATTGCATGGTCATGCAACACTGTACCCAAATGACATTTTTTTTTTCACACAAATAGTGCTTTCTTTTGGTGGTATTTAATCACCACTGGGTGTTTTATTTTTTGCACTATAAATGAAAATAACCAAAACATTTTTTTTAAAGTTTTTCTTTGTTTGTATTATAACATTTTGCAAACAAGTAGTTTTTCTCTTTTACAGATGTGAGTTGATGAGGCTGTACTGATAGGCAGCACTGATAGGCTGCACTAATAAGGCAGCACTAATGAGGATGCACTGATAGGCTGCACGAATAAGGAGGCACTAGTGGGCACTTATAGGCGGCAATGATGAGCACTGATAGGTGGCACTGATGGGCACTAATAGACAGCACTAAAGGGCACTGACTGGCGCCACTGATGGGCACAGATTAGTAGCACTGCTGAGTACAGGTTGGCAGCACTGCTGGGCATTGATGGGCACATTTGGGGCTGCACTAATAATCAGGGAACTGATAATCAGTGCCCTGGTTATTAGTGTAGATGAATCATATCACAGTTGCCGGTTAACGTCAGTACTTTCTTCACGCTATCACAGCGTGAGGAAAGTACTGCCGATAACTGGTAAGTGTATCATGATCAGCTGTGATTGGACACAGCTGATCACGTGGTAAAAGGCCGCTGTGATTGGCCCTTTACAATGTCATGTGATCAGCTGTGTTCAAAGAACACAGCAAACAAAGACAGCGCCGGGTGCACACCCCTGTGGGCTGGACCGGACGACCACACTGTAACCATCATTCTGCTATAGCACGGCCAAGAAGTGGTCAATATGGCTTTGTGGTAGGCATCAAGATTTTTTTTTTGTTAAAGCGTTATTTTTGACAATTCAGATACAATTTATATATAGGGAGATGATTAACCTTCCAAAGGACCAGTATTTCTGTCCACTCAGACTCCAGATTGACACCACTTTCTCTGTATACAGAGAAATACAGTGGAGTACATCTCTATACCCCCAGCCCACCAAGTAGACAGTGAAACTGCAGCAACAGCAGAAGTATGAAGCCATCTCCTCCTAAAATGATAATGTAGTGCTACCCCCTGAAGGAGCCGCTGGATTTCAGGTCTATTTACCCCTCACAGTACCCACAGTCAGGGAAACATAATTTTCACACTCTTCCAAATGGCTCAATAAACAGTCTAGTGGGTTTTGTTTTTTTGCTGTTTATTTTAGGAACAATGAACTTGGATGGGGAATTGGGGTGCATGGAATACCCAGAATTGAGGAAAACTGTAGAAAATCAAACAAAAAGTTAAGTCTTGCTAAGTCTCTGGCTGCTTTAATTCCAAGATGCAAGCTGTATTGCACAGCTGTGGGAGTAGTAGTGCAAAGCAAAAAAAAAAGGTATAATAGTTCCAAGGTTACAGAATTAATATGCCCTTGGCTGTCTTGCACTGCACTTACGCTAGACACTTGGTCTCAGACATGTGAGATATTGCACATCACTGTCCTCTCCTTCCTTAGTGTATGATGTCTGGTCTGCATTCACTCAATTCCTTTTAAGAAGCTCCCAGGATCCAGAGCGGCTGATGTTTTGGCCTTTCTCCTGGACAGGTTGCTTCTGGCTTGGCTATGAGTCTGCAGCTAAACCTAGCTCAGAACTAAGCTGTTCCTGGAGCTCTCTTCTCTTCTTCTTGGCCCACAGCACGGGGGTCACTCCAGACGACTGGACCCTGGACTCTGCTGCCAGGCTTCAGGATATTTACCGGCTGCTTCCCCACCTTCTGGGCACGCCTCCCCTCCCCAGGGATTGGTTGCAGCTTCTGTCTCTCCACTCACTATGTTTTGGAAACATCCAGTGAGTTCCAGAATGCAGGAGGGGGGTAACAGAGCCACAGCATGTGAAGCACTGCCCAGCCTCCTAAACAATCAACCCTTGCTCCTCTACAGAGGAACTAAATTTTCCTAGCAAACAGCAAACTAGGAGGGTGCTACACAGAGGCAGACTGACAACTCATGGGGCCCCTGGGCAATAGGGGATCATGTCCTTGCCCATGCTCAAAGCACACCCAAAAAAGCCTATAAAAAGGTACCAGGGGCATTTCATGGGGCCCCCTACTGACCCCAGGCCCTCGGGCAGTGCCCGAGTGCTCAAATGGTTAGTCAGCCCCTGGAGCTACAATAATAATAAAAAATAAATTTACTGAATTATTAAAAACTAAACTCATAGACTAAAAAATACCCTTGCAGTGGACTAGAGGAACAAACTTTAAACCTTGCTCCAGCAAGCTTCTGGCCTTCAACCTCTTCCTTCAGAACCTCTGGATTGTGAATGGATCTTTAGTGTCTTTGCATATAATGCAGGATTATAGCAAGAACAAGGTTAATATTAAAGCTTATTCATCTCCTCCTGGATAGAGGGGGATGGGGGCTGCAAGAATATTTTATTCTAGAGCTGGAGTGGAGCTTTAATAAATATCGAGCTTCAATAACTTGTGTCTTTTATATCTGCTGTAAGAGTAAGGAAATGTACAATTTTCAGCAATTGTTACTCTATCTGATTTTCACTTTCTAAAGTTGAAGCAGCAACAAAACCCTTGTCTGTCATCCCACCTGCATGAAACAATATCTTGTTCAGATCAATAGCCTTCACTTGATCTAGCCAAATTAAAAGTGCCTCTTCATCCTGAAACAAATTGCTACAACCTTTTGGGAGGCCGACCCAGAGAAAAAAAATGAAAAAGATAAGGAACAATAATATGATATAGTAACAGTCATTATAATCATTTGCATTTATATTACATCTCCATTCCAAGATCTCCCTCTGCTCCCAATTACATTATACCTTAAGTACATCTTAAAAAAGAAGTACATTTTATAGCCAGGCAGCTTGTGACAACTTTTTCAAGCACTAAAATGAAATAAAAAAAATAATATTTAGAAAGGTGGATTAAATTTGCATTTAGTAAAACGGGTAATGGAAACTGTTCCCTTTAAATGAACAGTCAAGAAATAATGGAGATGAAAAGTGAAATAAGGACAAGGATGGGTGATAGACTTAAAACATTTTTAAGGAATATATGTGAAAGCATCCAACTTAAAAGAGAAGTATGGCCAAAGGTTTTCTGGTCATACTTCTCTTCTGGGTCTCCAAAGTGCACTTATTTCTGCACTCCTGTGACCCAGATTCAGCCAGTAGGATAAAGTCTACTGTTGGCTGACTTCACAGAGCCTGTCCAGGTTCTGCAGGGATCCCAACAATAATGTCTGGATCCACCCCAAAGCCTGATCGGCACCTGCCACTGAGAGCCTGAGCCAGCCATAGCCCCTTTCTTCACACAGTTCCACTGAGAGCTGAAGGGGCAGAGCAGAGAGCCAGTGATTGACTGCTCTGTGAAGACCGAGAACTGAGCAACCACTGGTCATGTGATCACTCAGTTCTCAGTCTTGGATCAATGCTGCAGCCATCTAGATGAGCAACAAACAAAAGCAGAAAAAGCACCTCTAATTGTATTTTCAAAAAAACATTTATTGTAAAACGGGGGGGGGGGGGGGGGGTCTCACAATTAGCCACTCACATGGTGTAGGAAGATAACAGGCACATCTTTAGATGCTTTCCTTGCTGGCAAAGGAAACACACCACAAATCATCCCGGATGACCAGTAGGCATCTGAGACGGCTTGCGGTGTGTTTCTTCTGCCACCAAGGATTCAGCAGCATCTAAAGATGTACTTGTTATCTCTCTATATATAATATTTAATATAAAATTAACTTTTTAGTCCTCATGCACATTGGGCGTTGTACCGCGATTAGAGGCGTTTTCCCGCGTTCGTGTTTTTTAGCATTTTTTCGAGGTTTTTTTTACACAAAAAATTTTTTGGGGGGGGGGTCAAAAAAAGTCCAAAAACGGCAGTTTGCGGTGTTTTACAGCGTTTTGCCGTGTTTTTAAGTGTTAGAACATTTTTACAGCTAAAAAACTCCTCTAGAAACCCACTAGTTCTGGGGGTTTTTTTTCCAGCCAAAAAACATTGACTGCAGTTTATGTGTGCATGGGCACATAGGATAACATGCTGGGGGGTTTACTGGCTGTAGAAAAAAATGTCAAAAGCCAAAAACAGCAGCTGTAAAAACGCCCAGTGTGCATGAGGGCTCATCTTTCAGAAAGTGTTTCCCAGTGCTAAACCCAGTGTCCCTCATTCCCATCTAAAACGTTGGGAGGTATGTGTTTGGTACAGTATCTATTTACTCAGGGTAACATCATCTTTTATATTTTACCAAACAATTGGGTATTATATTGTGTTTTTGTACATCAAAATTAATTAAAGTGTAAATTGCTGTGCAAATACCATATAACACAAACATTTGCAACACCCACCATTTTGTTATCTAGGGCTTCTGCTTAACATGTATGTCAGAAGTGTCAGAATTGGCATGTGGGCCAAATGGTTAAGCAAGGTAGCTATGACCGCGCGTGTGTGTATGAGTGGCTTCATAATGATGCGCCACGCTTTTTAAACATTTTTTCAACTATGGCGACGTTAGAGTTACCCCAGGGTTCTATTAACACAGGACCCAGTTTTCCCTGGATCGGCATCATGAGTTGCTATGGTACAGGCAGACTGGCCACCAGCACCATAACAACCAATGTCAGGGTCAGGAGGCACAGTGTCTATTGTTGCTATGTTGTGCGCCACTGGCCACCAGCACCGTAGCAACCAATGACACCTCAGCGTCAGGAAGCACAGTGTCTATCATTGCTATGGTGTGCGCCACTGGCCAACCTGCACCATGGCAATACATCCAGAGCAGGCAGTATCCAGGACTGTCCCTGGCATTGAGTAGAGGACAGAAGTCTACCTCTTTCAGACCTGCTGGTCCACCCTCTGCCTCTGTCCTCCCCTACAGTAGGTAAGAATGACGTGACCCAGGGTATCACTGTCTCATATTGCAGCAGGCTGCAATAGCAGAGATATAAAGCACCTGAAGTTTGAACCTGCTGGTATATCATCAGGGACCAGCTGCAAGCACCTAGAGGAGACAGCCAGCTCCCAATGACATAACTGAAGAAGATGGTGGCACAGGACCAAGCATGTGGCAGAGGAGGATAACTGCAAAAAATGAGGGGAATAAAAAAAAATCTAATTCAGTCCCAACCACAGAGGTGCTCTCATCATGCAATGTGCGTTCAGTTTCAGGTTGTACTGACACCAGCACATATCACTTCATCGTTCTTCTCCACTTACAGCCCGCCACTGAAAGGAAGACTACAAGAACTATGTGCGAGGACTGCTTTGAAGAAGATTTACAGGTACTATAGAAGGAACCTTGTCATTATATGCAGAGCTTATTTACTGCCTCTTGTAGCTGTACAAGTCAGGGCTTTTTTTTTTCAGACAATAGGTGCAGGAACTCTCCCTTTCCAAATGACCCCTTGTCTCTGCCCCCTACCCACCTCCAAGCACTGTTCCCTCCCAGTACCGCCCTTTTACAGAATACAGAACCAAGTATAATTTTGTGTTGCGAAGTAATTTGTATGGCATCTGTTAATGATGACAAGAATATCAGTAAAAAAGATCTACTGAAGCTAGCAAAACTAGACCCCCCTCCAGCAACAAAAGATTCCCCCAGCAACAACGGATCTCCCCTCAGCCAGTAATCAATAGACCCTCCAGCAATCAGCAGTAGACCCCTCTATCAACAGTAGATCTATCTCAGCAATAATTGATCACCTAGCAACAATACATCCCCCACTAGCATCAATAGATTTCCCCAGCATAATAGACCTCCCCCCTGCAACAATAGATCCTCAGCAGCCAGTATCAATACACCCTCCAGCACACCCCAGCATCCCTTGCCATACATACATTCAGTGCTGGAGGTGCCGAAACTGCATTCACTCACATTCCCACTGTAAAGATGCCCTGGTACAAGTACACTTTAAGAGACAATTATTCCACCAGTTAGCTACAAAGCTATGTTGTCTGCACATATGATAACACAACCACCCAGCCGACAATAAGAAACCTTGTACGCCTCACCTCCATGAAGCGACCCCACAGGATCAAAGCGCTTGTTCAAGCAGTAACGCACCAACCGGGAACCCGGACCCCCTCCTGAAGGTATAGGGTCCAACGATGGATCAATCCCCCTCACTGATGGACAACGGCACAGTAGGCAGCCTCTTCAGAAATAACCTAGGATCAGCCAATTCTCATACAGCCAGAGAAGATAAAAAGGAAGAAGCTCCCATAGTGTGAATAACATTTTAATTTAAAAAATATAAAGCAATACAAGTGCCCACCCACTCACATGTATATAACTTTATATTATCACTATTTATGTTGGCACCATTTATGGTTACTAAGAATTGTCACCTATAGTCACCTATTTCTTATTAATGGTGTACCTAGGTTCAGGGGCGGACTGACAACTCATGGGGCCCCTGGGCAATAGGGGATCATGGGGCCCCTGTGTCCTTACCCAAACTCAAAAAAGCCTATGGAAAAGGTACCAGGGGCATCTCATGGGGCCCCCTACTGACCCTGGGCCCTCGGCCAGTGCCCAAATTTCCAAATGGTCAGTCCGCCCCTGCCTAGGTTGGGTGTATTTTCACTGGTATCCATTATCTTTGGATATTTCATGTGCATTCTATTCTATATTTATTTTTGGATGATTCCATTTTATATGTTCGATTTGTGAAGTTTTTTTAAAATTTTTATTTTCTTGATTGATATATATATATATTATTAGCACAGCACCAAATAATTTTCTTTAGCTATTTTCCATTGTGGTATGAGGTAAGGTGTTGGCAGCTGTATATAGAGATTGGCAATTTAGAGCGCGGGAGGACTATATAGATACATAGAGAATTATGGCCACCCTGAGGAAGGCCCCACCCATATCTCTGCTGCTTGCAGACATATAATCAATTTACTTGATGTCCCCACAGGTGGTATTATGGACATCAACAATAAAGTAAACAATGCCACGTCCAAAATTTGCTTAAACATTAAATAAAGGAAACCAAAAGAAAACGGACTTTGGGCTGTGGCTTCCCTAACACCATATTCCACATTTACTAACAGAAAAGTAGACGCTTTTCAATGAGATTGCTAGACGCCTCTCAGAAGACTGACAGGTCTTAATTGATTTAATTGAGTCTGCCAGAATGTTCAGAGTCTGCTGGCAGACTCAAGTCTTAGTAAATCAGGGCCAATGTGTCTATCTATACCAGATGACGGTGATTTGTCAATATTTGTATGCTGGTTTGGAAGCTGCATACCATTAGGGTAGCACAATACTAGTATATCTATTGCTTGTGATTGATTGTGATTTTAAACTCTTGGGATTCACCAAAAAATGTTTAATTGAATCTAATAATGTACCAATAAAAATTGATTTTTAACAAATTATTTTGTGATTGATGCCTAAGAAGTCTGTTTTCTTTTGTTTTCCTTTATTGATTGCTTGCAGACATAGCCAGGCACTGTAATAGTAGCAGCACCAATGGAGGCTCTCAACATTGCATCCAGGCTGCATGGTGCAATGGAATACTAGCAGGGAAAACAATATATATTTCTCATCAGCAGTATATAGTGGTCTTGTGACTTCTATCAGTATCCAAAAGAGCACTGGTTAAAGCTTGTAGGAGGAGTTTTCATTCTGCTCTGACTGTCCTATGAAGCTGCAGGACCCCTGACCTCTGTCTGGACAGTGCTGATTGGCCCTGCACTTATCACATGCATTCTCCCAAAGAGAAAAAAACCTCTCTAGCAATACACACCAAACTGAGCATGTGCAGGCTTGCCACCAGAGGAGGGGAGGATCAGAGAAGACAAGATCAGCTAGCCTTTTTACAGATTGTGGAGGATTAACCCTTTAGGTTCCACAGTGAGTATAACAAGCATGCTTTACTGCTTATACCTACTGATTTGTGGGTTTAGTAACACTTTAACTTTCCTTCCATATCTGTGCATTTGTGTGAAAACATATGGTTTTCCCTTTAAAATCCACACATTCCTCCTTCCCCACAGGGACAGGCATTTCCAGGTAGTATCCAGAGAGTCACTTGCTCCTCACATCACCAGCAGCAGGGCTCATTCACATGGGCGCTGTGATCATGCAGCTTGATTGAGCATCCTGTATATGTGGCCGGGGGCCACCTGAAGCTGCTTGCAGACAGTCTATGTATCTTTATGGGAATGCAGCAGCTGTACAGACACATCTGATAATGCAACAAGCATGCAGACATGGGTGAGCGACTCCTGACAGGTTTTTATGCACCTGAACTGATGATGCTCGTGTGAAAGGACCCAAAGCTTTAACATGTATATATCAATGTGGTAGAATAGGCACTTTTGTGCCACTGGGAAAATAACATACAAGCTGTAATTTCCCTTTTAATAAATCCCAGATGTTAGAAATAAATAGGCCTCTGCATGTTTTCACATATAGTCAGACAGTCTTTTTGCTTTTTGAGAGTGGCTGTACATTTCCAGGCCTCCCCTGAGAGTTTACATAATTGCTAAATAAAATCCTTGACATGCGTTCCGCACCGTTGTGAGAATAGCAGCCCACACAGGTCTCTACTGGTAAACTAAGTAGCAGCATTGTGAATTCTACCAAATGTGATGTGTCAGGTGTATTTACAGCAGATTTCCCATCATCTGTGTATTACTTCTGGGTAAGGCAATGCAAAATGAAGCTCAATGCCTGAATATTTACACAGAGGCCCACATTTTCAAGTTGAAGTACATTCAGCAGTGCCATATGCTATGGGGCAAGCATGCTGTAATTAACTATAAGATGATCACTTTGAATTATAACATGTTCTATCTAAACAAAGAGCCAGTTAATTGTCCTAAAGACTTTATGGGGGGCCAGAATATTGCTAGGGGGATTGGAATATTTTCTGGTATCAGTGGCAGTAGACATCACCACCTTTGGTATTAGGGGGAGGAATAGTGTCTCATTATTGGTGCCAGTAGCAGGGGCGGACTGACAACTCATGGGGCCCCTGGGCAATAGGGGATCATGGGGCCCCTGTGTCCTTGCCCAAACTCAAAAAAGCCTATGAAAATGGTACCAGGGGCATCTCACGGGGCCCCCTACTGACCCTGAGCTCTCGGGCAGTGCCCGAGTTTCCAAATGGTCAGTCCGTCCCTTGCCAGTAGGAAAAATGGTGTCCCATTGTTGTCAGTTGGCAAAATATTCTTAATGCTCCAAGGGCCGGATAAAGACAAGCGAAGGGTTGCATCTGGTCCCCAGGCCACAGTTTGGCGACCACTGCTGTATACACTTGAAAATTGGTGAACTTAAATGGCTAGTTCAAAAAAAGTGATATTTAAGATTTAAGTGTTGGTAACTGAGCCACTCCTTGTATTCTACTATCTTTTGGTGGCAGGATTTTCCTGTCATAATGCTTAGCTTTGTTTCTACCTAACTATCAGGTTGCTGACCAACATGGGTCTCCTTACAACACCTGCTGCATTCCCACTAATCCTGTATACATTTAGGAGAGAATAGCACTGTTTTCAGCAGAAGATGGGGATCCTTCATACATCCAGCTTTTACACCCTCATGGAGGATATCTGCTTCTCTTCTTCTCCTTAAGATTCAAGGTTCTCAGCTCTCCTTAAATGTTACTTTCTGGCACTTTTCACCTTCATTAGCCCTGTCAGGAATCAGCAGCAGGGATGGCCAATTCTACACTAGGAAACTGAGGCCAGACTATACATAGTAAAGAGAATGTATTAATAATAAAACAAAAGCCATCCAAACACCAGCACACAGGAAAAATACAGGTGAACCACAACCAAATAACCAAAATGCCTAACTAAGTAATAAGAAGCCTAACTACAAATAACTGTATACAATGTGTACAAAAATAGTGAACACGGATAAACAAGGTAAACTGGGGATGCAAGAAACAGATGGGAAGGGGGAACCAGGACTGGGATCAGGTACAAGGGGAGCGGAAATAAGGCAGCAGGGTACAAGACGCATGGCAGAGCGAGATCAGGAACAGGATAAATG
The DNA here is from genome assembly GCF_062004578.1 of Staurois parvus. Lineage (NCBI taxonomy): Eukaryota > Metazoa > Chordata > Amphibia > Anura > Ranidae > Staurois > Staurois parvus. The sequence goes on from NW_028318236.1 coordinate 378,058, forward strand.
GAATATAGTATCTGGCAGCAAACAAAGCAAAACACTGACGAAGCGTGTATCAACAGAAGAGGGACTAAATCCCCCCCCCCCCCGCTGGAAGCATTAGGTGGAGACTGAATCACCACCAGCAGGTGATCCAGGTCCTGTCAGGCACCTTTTACTGGCCATTTAATAACTCTCTTAGTGTATCTGCTTTTCTGCTCCATGGCCATACTTCCTTAAGTGAATTTTTATGCCACTCTCCTCCTCAATGTTGCTATTATCCTACTCAGTTCCCATTTTGCAATTTGACCCTCGGCACCCTTTTTCTTTGTCTCACTGTAATTGCTCTCCTTTTCTATGCCTGCTCTGTCCTTCTACCAAATAATTTCACAGGTATCCCTTTTTGGAACTTTCTGGTTCAAAGTCGTCAGTACCTATGTCTCTTAATGGCCTTTCTATCTCTATCTCCACTATCATCTCAGTTATGTGGTGCTGGGTCCTGGGCTGGAATTTTAGTACAGAAGTCTGTTGCAGGCTCAGGCACATACAATGTGTTATTTAATTACATTTTATTCTTATGAGCCCCACCATTTAACGGCTCATGTAAGGCAGCACATATTGGAGTCACACTCCTGAGACCCAGAGTAATATGTCTCCTGATGTTTCATTAAATTGCCAAGTCCACACCTTCCATTGAAGTCCTGCCCTCTTCAACATATGATGAGTGGTTCAGAAATATGTACCTCTACTTGACATATAGTTAGAATGGACATGAATTGTCATTTCTCTACAGAGGAGAGGGGACATCAGTCTATAAATGGCTCAGTGTGGCCAGCCTGATCTTTGAGGCCAAGGTTTTCTTGAACCTCAGTCTAATCTTTGAGGCCAAGGTTTTCTTGAACCTCAGTCTAATCTTTGAGGCCAAGGTTTTCTTTAGCTTCTTCCTCTCAATCCCCAAATGGTTCCTTCTGCTTCTTCCTTTCTCAACCTATAACATGAGATCATATACTAACCTCCTCCCTTCCTTCCAAACCCCCATATATGTGCTTAGCTCCCTCTGTAGTCTCTTTCCATGCAACTGCTGACCTTTATGGATTCTGCTTTAGGTTTTAGGTTAGGTATTGGTGGGAGGACATACAGTAAGGGCCATGTCACACTAGTAACTTTGTATCATATATCTGTAGCAGCTACAGATCTCTGATTATTTCCTTTGATGATTTGTTGATAATACAAGCTTCCTGCTGATGTTGACTTTTGTGCTTATCTAGGCAGCTATGAATTTCTGGCATGCCATGGTCATCAGCTGCGGCATTGGATAACATTGGGAGCTATTGAAGCTAATGATTCTGTTGCTAGTTACAATTGCAATTTTTAGGAGACAGATCATTCGACTGCCATTCATTTTTTCCTAGCAACATATACACTAACGAGTTCTTGATAAAACACTTCAAGTAGCTGCACATCATCAGTTAGGATGTTGTTTATATATTTTATGCTTTCAACATTTTAACAAATGAGGAAATGTTTCCATGGCATGATTTTCTCACACAACAACCCATTCGACGGGTGGGAGCAAGATAGTACTACTGATTAAGACATGGCAGGGAGGGTTACGTGATCTGGAGGATCAGGCTTACACACGGGAGACACTGGGATTGGGAGATCTAATAGATGCATCCGAGCATAATAAGACCGGTCTCTGTGGTCTTACACCTTTGGTAAGTAGAATTCCAATTAGTGTTTGGTGTTGGAAGCCAATAGAAGATGTCTGCTTGTGAACACTCTTACTTTCTTGTTTGCTTTTGTCAATGTGATATAAGAGAGAGAAGGCACAAAGTAATGTCTGTAAAAAAAAGTTTTCAGATTTTAGTGATACCCTTTATTGGCTAACTTAAGTTATTAAAGATGCAAGATTTCGGTACAAATCGCTAAAAGTGTAGCACTCTAAGTGGCCTAATAATTACATAAATACATTAAATAATTACATAAAATAAAATCCCAACAGTGCATTAAAAATTTACAATATGAAAATCTTTAAATGAATAAAGTGCTCAAACATTCTTTACAGTCCCAAAAAATATTGTGCTTGCTACTTTGCACAAAATTCTTATATGCAACAACGTTGTGAACAGTCCACACTAAAAAGTTGTGCCACAGAAAGTAAAATATCTATAGTGCATAAGTGCTGAAGTGCTTCATATCTATTATGCTGTAAAAAGGTGCGCTTCAGTGCATCTCCCCCATAAGAATGCTCAGAGCCAGTGTGACCTCTCTAAAAACTCTAAGTAGGTCAGTATGCACTTTAACAGAAATAGCCTCCTGCTCCTCCACACTCTCCAAACAGAAGAGGACCACCAAGGGTTAATTCACTCTCCAAAAGTACCCAGGATAATGACTGGGTCCATGTATCTCCCCTCCCCTCATACAGCCATCAGAAAAGGCACAGACAGTGAAGAGATCTCCATTATTTACCAACATTTATTTAAAATGACAATGAAAATGTGTAAAACTCACATTGTGATATGCCATAAATTGGCACCTGGACTGAAAGGCAGACTCTCTGTATAGAAACTGCTGCTCTGCCCACTACTGCCAGATACAAGTGTGTGTTCCAAATGGCAGAAGTGATGTCAGACGCTGTAGCACCACTCCTGCAGGTTTCGTCTACCCAGGATGTCTTCAAGAAATTATTTAATTTATTTATGTAAATATTAGACTGCACATTTAACTACTTATTACCATTGGATGTACTAGGTATACTCTAAAGAGCCACTGCTGGGGTTATAGTTTTGGGTAGGTTTGGGTGGGGCAGGGGATTTCATTGTATATCAAGCTTTCTGCATATCAAAGATTCCTTCTTCAGGCTCTATGCATTTCTAGAAATGGTTTTGAAACCCACTTAATTATACATAGATTTACAAAAAGGGGCATATACAGTATATATATATATATATATATATATATACATAGGCTTCATTCACGTAGGCTTCATTCACATGTGCGTCAGGTTTGTAAATCTTTAGAACCAGTTGACAGACATTCAGGTGTCAGAATGGTTGCCTTCTGAATGCTTTTTCTTTACAGCACCTTAGATGCAGTTGTGATGCATTCCCATTGACTTGAATGAAGCGTGGTTGACAAGGGGCACCGCCTGCCAAAAAAGGATATCACTAAGGCTCCAAGCTAATGTGGTGCAACACTCTACTTTTTCTGTAAAGAAAAATGCTAAAAAAGTGTTTTTGTAACTTCTGCTAACCGCTGCTACAAAACTGCTAGTTTTACATGGGCCTTAGGGCCATGTTAGATGAGCCATTATGTGGCTGGTGACTACTCTTTGGTAACATGCTAGCTGACAAACCACTCACCTTTTCCTATGGAGTCACTCCCTTTGAACCATCAAGTTGTCTCGTTCTTGCTGTTTCTTCACTAGTGAGTGAGATTCTACAGGCCTGGCTCCCATCCTGCGGCCCAGGGGCCACAGGCAGTCCATGATCACTTTTTGTGCAGCCCTCAGGGCCCCTGAAGACACTAATCTGTGTTACCCTATTGCCCTGTTGTAGTAGTAATTTCTGGTAGCCTCATGAAATATGTTTCCAGTCTATGACTCATGAAGCATGTCCCCAGTCTCCAGTAATTCATATAGCATGTTCACAGTCTCTGACAGTCTCCTGCAGCGTGCCCACAGTCTCTGACCATCTCTTGTATCATGTCTGACCATCTTTTGTAATATGATCACAGTCTCTGACCATAACTTGTATCATGTCCACAATCTCTGACCATCTCCAGTATTATGTCCACAGTCTCTGGCCATCTCTTGTATCATGTCTGACCATCTTTTGTATTATGATCAGTCTCTGACCATAACTCGTATCATGTCCACAATCTCTGACCATCTCCAGTATTATGTCCACAGTCTCAGACCATCTTCTGTATCATGCCCATAGTCTTCAACTATATACTGTTGTGTTTCTGCTGTCTCTGATAAAGAATGTTCACTGACTTTTATGTGCAGCCCTTTGTTGATTTTGGATGCTACACTTGAGCTCTGCCCTTACATCACACTTGACCACCACTGTTCTACAGCATTCCTTGCCAGTGTGGGAGCGATTCCATTAGGTTCCCTCGCCTAGGTGATTTTGCCCCTAGTAGCAGCAAAATTGCTAAACTGACATAACCCTAAAGGTTCAGATGGGGAGGGTTAAGCATTAAGGGTGCTATAGTACTAGGGACTCTTTGCAACATTAAGGCAGTTAGGGGAGCAGCAAAATGTAGTCTTGTTCCCAGTGTTAAGAGCTTTGTGCCAAACACTAAAGAACTAATGCACTGAAAATAAACCGCTCCCTTCTTATGACTTATGAACTCCAAGGTTAGATAATGTCAAAAGCAAATTCAAGAGGAGGTGTAAGATCCCCTTATAACCGCAGAATGGCCACGGCACGTGTCTAAGCTTGAATTTCTGGTGCAGAGATTCTTCCATCAGCTTTCCAATGATAGAATACATTTTTAGAAGTGTGCATGCATGATATCAACATATTTATTCACTATTATTCAGGACTGTGTCTTGAGTAGAAATAAATATATAAAGAAATAGTGCTTTTCTATTCCAGTACGGCAAAATGGCACTTGAGCAAGTGGCAGTCGGCCATGAAATACATCTGATTTAGCTAACAAATGAGGTGGCTGCCAGTGAATTGAAAAAGATTTCTCCATTCAGTACAAGGATTCTTTACAATGCCTGTCAGTTTTCAGCCGTCATGTGCTTATCCGTTCACTGAGTGCGAGACCCCAGCGCTGGGCTTGGGTCTAATCTGCACTCACAAAGCTTGTGTGGGTCATCGCCTTCCTGTCAAAACTCGAAATATTCATCTTATATCAGGAAGCTTACATGCCCCTACCTGATGTACTCATGGCTTTGTTACCATTTGACCACAAAAAATGAATTCCCCCGTGAGTAGCCTCCACACTTGAAACACAGAAATAAAGTCCTATTTCCCGCCCCTATTTTTATACATTTAACTCAAATAATTTTTTCATTTTGGAGCATTTGGTGTTAAAGGGATCACATAGCCTTTGTAATATACAAACTATTAATTACAGTCGTTCATGTAATATGAACTGCTGACATAGCAGTTTACATATATTCTACATTGAAATCAATCTATGCCCTCAAGGAGCTTACAATATAAAGTCTCTAGCTCACATGCATACACATACTAGGAACAACATACACATGAGCCAATTAATAGCCATTGAAAGCATTTTGTTTTATCAGCTTGATAAGAGCACAAAAATACCTGTTGATCCTGCCAGAAATTCAGTAAGCTTGGAAGCTGCTCACCGTGCAGTAGTTATTAGAGCAGAAGTTGTTCTCTAGTCTGGATAAGGAGCAAGCAGTCTAGGGTGACAACATTGCACCTCTATAGATGTAGCACACTTACTGAGTGTTGTCACCCTAAGACAGGGAGTGTGTTATTGTTACTTTTGTAGCCAAGATATCAAGGACTAATACGCTAAAATATATTACATTTTTGTTCTTGGTTTTAAATACAGTTACAGTATGTCACACTAATTGATCCATGCAGGTCTTAATTTACTTTGGAATACTGCTTACCCACTTCCATTGAGTCTTGTATTGCTTACTCATCCTTCCTTTTGACCTCAAAATGTTGGGTGGTATGCCTGTCTTGCCCTAGGACAGTGGTCGGCAAGCCGCGGCTCGCGAGCCACATGCGGCTCTTTACACACTTCAATGCGGCTCTTCTGTGTGCCGGGCGCCCGCTCCCCTCCCTCCTCTCGGGCGGCCGCCCCAAAAGTCAGGACTCTGCAGCTAGCCCAGCAATGGGCAAACTACGGCCCGGCGGACTTTTTAATCTGGCCCGCGGAGCGTGGCAAACATTGGCTGTCAGGATGTAGGCGGGGCAGCGTGACGAACTCCTCTCCTCTCACAGTCCGCCCTGAAGACCGGAACGGCGCGGGAACACGACGAGAGGAACGCGCGGAGCAAAGGTAAGTGAATTGACACAATATGGGGAATGAATTACTATAGGGGGGATGAATTACTATAGGGGGGATGAATTACTATATGGGGGATGAATTACTATGGGGGATGAATTACTATAGGGGGGATGAATTACTATATGGGGGATGAATTACTATATGGGGGATGAATTACTATGGGGGATGAATTACTATATGGGGGATGAATTACTATATGGGGGATGAATTACTATGGGGGATGAATTACTATATGGGGGATGAATTACTATATGGGGGATGAATTACTATGGGGGATGAATTACTATATGGGGGATGAATTACTATGGGGGATGAATTACTATGGGGGATGAATTACTATATGGGGGATGAATTACTATGGGGGATGAATTACTATGGGGGATGAATTACTATATGGGGGATGAATTACTATGGGGGATGAATTACTATATAAGGGATGTATTTTCAGTTTTAAAAATGTGGCTCTCAAAATAAATTTCAATCGTGGTTTTGGCGAGATTTGGCTCAGTTGAAAAAAAAGGTTGCCCACCACTGCCCTAGGATATCATACTAAACATTAACATTTAGCTATGTTTCTAATTGATTGAAAGGTTAGTTGCCCTTTACCAAAAAACTACCTTTGCAGGTAAGGGACACCGATAGGTAAATCAGACTGCAGTTTTTACCAAAATACCCTTGCATAAAAAAACTCCCAGAAATGGCAGGATCCCATTGTTGCTAAGACAATTCTTTCCACCATCATAGTAGCTCTGAGCTCAGCAATGCTGTGATGGAGGAGATAGGGGACCACAGATGTGCAGGGTTTTGAGAACTTGCTCCTGTAGTGATGGGGGTAAGTAGTAAAGCTGGGAGTGTCTTAGCAACATTCTAGAAACAAGGCAGACTGGGATGATGCCATCTCTGGGAATTTTTCGGCCAGGCCTTGGAAGGTACGAAAATGGTCTACACCTATAGCAAAGGCATTAGCCAGCATTTGAAGATAGTACCACTCAAAAGCCTCCTGCATTCCCTCTTGTCGGTCCTCTCCCTGTTCTGGGTGCTGGCTCCTTCAGGAGCAAATCTCGCTCCATTCATCCACTGTAATAATAAAGCTATTACCGCACTATACATAGATACACATAGACCATATTCTTTCGTAAACATGCAGGTTTCAGCTACAGTCCCCACATCTTGGCCAAACCCCTCTTAGACTAAAGACGGCCATACATGGACCAAACTCCAGCTGGGCAGGTTGTACAGAAGTCATTCTACAAGCCTCTCAGGTTTTCCTTGCTCGATCAGCAATGTAGGCTATAGCCTACAATGCTGATCATTGGATTCTAATGGTGAGGAAGTCTCCCCACTGTCAGACTACAATAGCTCAGCAGATAGCATTCCTCCATCCACATGGGGGAATCAAGTCATTTTTCTTTCAACCCACTGGTTGAATGAAGAAAAGTGACTCATCTATGGGATTCTTAAGCCCAATCTGGGTGAAATGCTTCAAAGGGGCATGACCAAGATGTGGGGACTGTAGCTGAAACCTGCATGTTTACCAAGAGACATGGTTGGTTTATGTGGAGTGCAGCCCTGAGCTTATTATTATGGTGGATGAACTAAGAAAAACCCTAAAATTTTGCAAACTTGCAGCCACTACATCTAAAGACTGGAATACTGCAGTACATTGCATTTCTGTTCTTGGGTTGAGATACATGATATGCCACACTAATTTATCCATGCTAATCTTCATTTATTTTGAATACTACTCACCCACCTCCATTGCATCTTGCATTGCTTTCTTGTCTTTCCCTATGATCTCAGAATGTTGAGTGGTATGCCTAGTTGACCTCAGATAACATACTATACATGAACATTTTTAGCCTATTTCTAACTAAGATTAAACCTGCTCCCACCCCTCTTTTAAACCCTATTGTACCTACCCTGTGAAAGGAAGATGTCTATACTTACCTATTCTGAGAGCAATCTAGTCTGGACACATTATCTCCCCAGTTGCTGGCTTCAGTGAAGAGGAGAGAATGATGGCAGTGGCTGCAGTGCCTGGGTATTCGTTGTCAGTTGTCTCTCCTCTACCCTGACGCCGACGAATATAGCTCATCATGTGACTGGATCAGGTCACTCTCAAAACAGTTACATAGTTAGTCAGGCTGAAAAAAGACAAAAGTCCATCCAATTAAAAAGTTATAATCCTGTACCCATAGTTGATCCAGAGGAAGGCAAAGAAACCCAGCAAAGCACGACGCAGTTTGCTCCTGCAGGGGAAAATATCCCTTCCTGGTCCCCCGAGAGGCAATTGGATATTCCCTGGATCAACTTTACTGATAAATGTTAGTATCCAGTTATATTCTGTGTATCTAGGAGTCCAGGCCTTTTTTAAAGCAATCTACTGAGCTGGCCAGAGCCAACTCTTGAGGGAGTTTGTTCCACATTTTCACAGCTCTTGGAGAATACATCTCTTTCCTCCAGATGTAGAGAGTGCCCCCTTGTGCTCTGTGATGACCAGGGGCGGACTGACCATTTGGAAACTCGGGCACTGCCCGAGGGCCCGGGGTCAGTAGGGGGCCCCATGAGATGCCCCTGGTACCTTTTTCATAGGCTTTTTTGAGTTTGGGCAAGGACACAGGGGCCCCATGATCCCCTTTTGCCCAGGGACCCCATGAGTTGTCAGTCCGCCCCTGGTGATGACTCTACACCAAGTTCACTATATGAATCACTGATGTATTTATACATGTTGATCATACCCCCCCTTAATCTCCTCTTCTCAAGAGATCATAACTTCAGTACCTCTAATCTTTCCTCATAGCTGAGCTCCAATAGGTGAGCAGACACATCTTCCTTTCCCAAGGTACAGTAGATAGATATGGTTTAAAAGGGGGGTAGGAGAAGGTTTAATTAGTTGCCGACCGCAGATAGCCATATGACGTCCTCCCAGAACGCGCTCTCCTACGCGCCCCAGGGGGCGCGCATCCGGCGATCTCCGTGATCGCTGTGTCCTACGGACACAGCTGATCACGTGATGTGGTAAAAGGCCAATCACAGCGGCCTTTTACCACGTGATCAGCGGTGTCCAATGACACGCTGATCACAGGGAAATGCAATTGCCGGTTCTCGGCTGCACTTTCATCACGCTGTCAGATCGTGAGGAAAGTACTGCCGAGAACCGGCAGTTGTCAGAGCGAGGATCGGCACCGATCATCAGGGCACTGATAATCAGTGCCCTGATGATCGGTGCCCAGCAGTGCCACCCACAAGTTCCGCCCACCTGTGCCCAGCAGTGCGCCCACTAGCTCCGCCCACCTGTGCCCAGCAGATCACCCACCTGTGCCCAACAGTGCACCCACCTGTGCCCAGCAATGCACCCACCTGTGCCACTCTGCAGTGTCACACACCTGTGCCCAGAAGTGCCACCTACCTGTGCCCAGCAGTGCCACCCACCTGTGCCCACCAGTGCCACCCACCTGTGCCCACCCACCAGTGCTGCCCACCAGTGCCACCCACCAGTGCAGCCCAGCAGTGCTGCCAGTCAGTGCCACCAGTCAGTGCCCAGCGGTTGTGCCAGTCAGTGCCGCCAGTCTGTGCCCAGCAGTGATGCCAGTCAGTGCCGTCTATCAGTACCCATCATCAGTGTCGCCTATCAGTGCCGCCTATCAGTGCCGCCTATCAGTGCCGCCTATCCGTGACACCTCATTAGTGCTGCCTATCAGTGCCGCCTATCCGTGCCACCTCATTAGTACTGCCTATCAGTGCCCTTTAGTGCTGCCTATCAGTGCCCATCAGTGCCGCCTATCAGTGCCCATCAGTGCTGCCTCATCAACGCACATCAGTGAAGGAGAAAAATTACCTGTTTGAAAAATTTTATAATAGAAACAAAGAAACTTTTTTTTTTTCCAAATTTTTTGCAATTTTTTTGTTTATAGCGCAAAAAGTAAAGTGCCCAGTGGCGATTAAATACCACCAAAAGAAAGCTCTATTTGTGAGAAAAAAATGATCAAAATTTCATATGGGTACAATGTTGCATGACCGCGCAATTGTCAATCAAAGTGCGGCAGCGCTGAAAGCTGAAAATTGGCCTGGTAAAGAAGGGGGTATAAGTGCCTGGTAGGCAAGTGGTTAAGCTTAGTTATGAATAGCCTGGACTTCAATCTTAAGGGCACTGACACGGGTACTGAGATATGATGGGTGAAAGCTGGCAAAGAAAGCTTAGGTCAAATGCTTTAAGGGGAAATTCTGAAAAATAAAGGAAAAAAGCCTAAAAAGAAGAAAATGATTGCAGCCATCACATCTAAGGACTGGTATGCTGTGATATATTACATTTCTTTTCTTGGGTTTAGATACACTTTAAGCCTGTTGGTACGTTTAAACCTAGGATGGAAGATGATCCTTTCTGCAAAATGCTATGCAAATGAGAACATAAAATGAGCCACTTTTAACTTAATGGGCTGAAATCTAGAAGGGAAATGAGTGAAATGGAAAAGTTCCTATTTGCATGGCTACAACAAAAACCTTGTAACTGCAATTTGAACACCATATAACTGCAGCAAAACATGGGCAACGCAAGGACAATTGTGACATATGTCTGATACTTTATTCCCTCAATTTGTTTTCACTTTGCAAACGCTAAAGTAAAAGATCATTCATTTTGAGCTAATGTGTTTTACGGGTTTGTAAAATTTGCTGCTGATATTTTCATACATAGTGGGAAAACATTTGCATTTTCCGTAATGCTTTTGTATTCTGACATTTTTCTTCTTTCTAGATGCACCTGTTGTCGGCACACAATGGGACTGTGGAGTGTGCTGTACAGTAGAATTGAAAGATTCAACCAAAGAGCATTGTGCTGCTTGAACAAATTATTGGATGGCTTCTAACCTTAAAGAAATGGCAACTAGTTATTCACATATTCAGTCATACATTGCGGCTTTCAAATAAAGCTTCCTACAGAAATGATAGTAGATAGTAAGTTAAAGAAACTATAAAATAGAACAGAAAATGGACTTTCTGGTAGTGATGGAGCTTGCCTGCCTCCATCCCATTCTTATTGGCCATTGAAACTTCTGCTGGTCTTCTGGTGTGTCCCTGTGCCAATAAAGAGGAATGGACTGCTCCCAGGAATACCTGCCTTTAATTTAACCATGGCTATTTACAACTCCATTTCAAAAAAAGATGAGACGCTGTGTAAAATCTATATACAAACAGAATGCAGTGATTTGCAAAGCTCATAAACCCATATTTTATTCACATTAGAACATACAAAACATATTGAATGTTAAATCCTTTAACGCTGGAACCTCCCGGCCCTTTAAGGGGTTTCAGATGTCGGGGTGGGATGTATGATCATGTGACCACCGTGATTAGCTGTCACAGTGGTCACATGATCAGAAAACTCCTGATCGTACATAGCAATCGAGAGCTTTCCATTAGGTGCCAGTAATTGTCAGTGTCGTGCAGGGCTTTTTTTTACATTTTGGTACACATATATATGGCCTCTCTGTGTCACCCACTGAGAGGCTTCATATATGCCTACTGTTGTCACAAAGGACTTCTTCAATGAAAAGAATAATGCGCGCTCCCAGCACACATGTCCAGTACTCACGAAAAGGTCCCAATCTCCTCTTTTGATCGGGACCTTTCCCAATCATGTGACCACCATGACGGTGTGTCACGGCGGTCACAAAACCCTAAGCCCCGCCCCACCTCCCATCTTCTGAAACCCTTAAAGGTCCGGGAGGCGCCGGTGCCAAGGGGTTAAACACAACTGCATGTCTTGAGTGCACACACATATGAAAATATTGGTTATGTTGGATAGTGAGAGTGAAAGCAGTAATTCTAGGGACATTATTAAGGCTGCATTCACACCTGAGTGAGATGGAAACTTGGGCAGACATGCATATCTCTTATTGCAGCTCCGGAAATGCATGAAAAACCTGCGTCATGCTTACAGTGCCATTATTTCTTAAAAGCATCTGAATGTGGGTAGCGGTTGCACATTTGGTAACATGTTTTCCGTGCAACAAAACACATACAAAATGCATGTCACCAAACACACTTGGTTCAGTGCCAAAAACTGGTACTTGAGCTTCTATGGTGCGTGTGTCAAGTGAAAGGCAGTCCATTAAAGTCAATGGGCTGTTACGTGACAAACACGGCCAAAATTTGCTAAAACGTGTGACACAAGATGCAACGTGTTGCGTCGCTCACGTATTGCGTCGCTCACGTGTTGTGTCACTCAGCCTTGCGGTTAAATTGATGATCTTTAAAGGCTTTAAAGCGTTGCCTATGGATACTTTTGCTATGGAATTGACTTTCAAATTTTCTAGCAATTTCAAAAGCACATTGTATAAGCATAAAATATATTTTATGGAAAGGAGAAATAATGCATGCACTCATTAAAAACACTAGATTTTTCTGCGTTTTACCTTGGGTTTTTTATGTTGGTGACAGGGTCTATATAAGGATAAGGTTGCTTAGTTACAATTTCTGAGATCCTTTTTTTTTTTTTTTTTTTTAGCTGTAATCAGTTAAATTTTTGCATACATATTTCTGGTGTGTAGAGTTCAGTTTTGCTGAAGTCAAATGTACATTGCTAAAAATATTGCATCTAGAATAGACCCACAGGCACTGCCTCTCCGATTGACAAAATGGGTTTTCTTTCTTTCGTTTCTGAACTTCCTAACAGCTATGCATCTTGCAGGGAAGAGAGCCAAACTCTAGCTTGGTCATCATTATTTAAATAAATAGTTAGAGCTCTCTCGAAATGAAGATGCTCGGTGCACAATACTGCGTTAGCAGCATCACAATGTTCCTTGTTTATTGTGACTTTATTTATTATCAATCATCCCGTGCCACTGATATTTTCTCCAGCTTATTTTGGCACAATGAATATCTCATTTGGTTCCCTTGTTCTTATGTTATAAATTCCTCCTCCAAATTCTCAGAAATCGTAAATCTGTCGCCCGGTGTCCTCTTTTGGAATAAATCAATAATACACTATAAATAACTCTTTATCTGCTCTTGTTAGAAAGGAGAATTTATTGGAGGTGGAAATGAATGGCTGATCTATGATATGTGAGTTTATACTCTGAGCGTTCATATACTTGTTTGCTTATGGCTGTGTTGGGATTAAGAGCCTAATAAATTTAAATGCCTGTTTTTTTAATATCCAGTGCACCTTATGTTATTTTATAGGAATATTATTTTATTGACTTATGTTTTATTAAGTTATATTAATGGGTTATCAACAAAATACCCTTCTTTTCTTAAGGTGGACCTATCAGTAAGAATCTGCTGATACATTCCTGACATGTCAAAATAAAGAGAAACAAAATAATTTTTCAATAATGCTGTTTTTGTTTAATTTAAATTTATAAAAAGCAGCATTTTAGCTCCACACACATCATTGTACCTAGACCAGTGTTTCTCAACCTTTTTTTATTCAAAACACCATTTACAATTCTGCACATTCTCAAGGCACCCCATTCTAAAATGTAAAAAAAACTTAACTAATAGTTTTACATAATGCAGCAACATCCACACATGTAGAACACCCAACAATAGAGGTGATTCATTCTTCCAAAGCAAATACACCTTTGCACACTGGAACAAACTATTATTCCAATGTCTCTCTGTTCCTTTACCCCAGTGCTGATGGAGAGGGGCAGGGGAGAGGCAAACAAGGATGCTGTGCAGGCACCTGACATCCTCCTTATCAACCAATGAAGCCATTAGTTGTGAGAATGTTGGTAGATGGAAGGTTGTAATAGTGCACAATGAAAACCTGTGGCTTTGTGGAATTAAAAAGCAGGCTTGATCCACCCTCTGGGTTGTATACAATTGTTGGGCAATTTTTAAGCATTTTACCAACGCACTCCTCACAAAACCTAAAGGAACCCTGGTTGAAAAAGACTGACCTAGTCTGAGACGTGGGAGAATGAGCGAATCATTCTGATGAAGGTAGGGGGGAAGCATTTCCTCAGCCCCTTCTCATACAGTGATCCAAGGAAAGATGGGGGTGAGGCCCTCAAAAGACATCCTATGTGTTTTAGGTGCAATTAATAAACTGTTTTAGGCCCCATGCACCTGGACATTTTTACAGCTACTTGTAGGAGCATCTGGCATTTTTTTTCCCTGCCTTGAAACTCCCCCCCATGTTAGCATATGACTTTATACACACATAAACATTTAGAGGAGTTTAGAGGCAGGAAAAGAAAAACACTGCCAGTGCATCCAGGAGCAGCAGTGTTTTGGCAGAAAAAAAGTTTGACACTTCGAAGCGCATCTAAATGCGAATTAACGCTAGACAGGTTTAGAGCCTCAGCATTATTTTATTGCAATTATTTATTCTAGCCAATTAAATGAATTTGTGCCCAAACGCTTGACGTGCGTAAATGCATTACACACTTTTACAAGCGCCAGGCGTTTTTCTGCCAAAACGCTGCTGCCAGGAGGAAAGGCTTCTAAAAGAGTTAGAAAAATGCCCTGTGTGCATGAGGCCTAAAGCCCCATTCACACAGGCGGACTTTGCCAGTGGCATCATCATCAAATCTGCTAGACAGATAGGGTACAGATCCCCATCCATCTGTTTTTAGTGGACCAGATGCAGGTGGGTGTAAACAGACACAGGTCCATTTACATCTGCAGCTCCATAGATGGTCCAATCAGTCCACCTGTGTGAAATGGCCCTCAAGATGAACATTTGGTGCTCACTTTTAAATTTTTTCACATGATCCTTTCACATGATAGTCAGTCAGACTGCACATTGTAACAAATTACAAGTTGAGAGGTGACAGCAGGGGAGTGATATATGTGAAACAGCATGTGTGAACATAGCCCAGGACCAGGACATAAAGTCTACTGCATGGACACATTATTCCGGAGCATCCCTTCTCAACCAGGGTTCCTCCAGAAGCTGCTAGTGGCATTCGTTCCAGTGACCATCACACTAATGTATCAGGTGCTGTAGTTATAGTAATTATTAGCAGGGTTCCCTGAGACCGGAACATTTTTTCAAGGGTTCCTCAGCATTAAAAGGGGTGAGAATGGCTGGTCCAGGGAGTAGATGCTGACCCTGGATGATACCGTGAACAAAGATGGTGCTGACCTTCTGAGGAAACAGGAAGATAAAGGAATAGTCAAGGGGAGTACTGTGATCTCTTAGATGTTAGGTTTCATTTAGAGACTTTTGTGTAGCTTTTATTATTTGTATATAGTGCCCATATATTTTGCAGTACTTTACAATATTTGGTATGAAGCCTCCCACATTAGCACTTTCCTATAAAGGAAAAGAGCTTAATGTTCATGTCATTGTCAGGAGCGTCTAGCACTCCTGCTGCATCATAGCGGCTGGTCTCATTCCATCATCCTGGTTTTGGCAGTGAAACATTCTCCCTGTTTGTCTGTCCACCTGCAAAGTTATTGATGTGGCCAGTCTCCAAACCTAATTTAAGCCAGCCAAGTCTGCAGTCTCATGCTTGTGATAGCATGTGTAATATGTGTTAAAGCTCCCTATCTGTCTGTCTGTCCTGCTCTGCTGTTTGGATCCCCCTGTTTATGACCTTGAATCGGATATTGACTATGCTCTGAACTCTGCCTGCCTTTTGACTACAAATTGGACCCTGACTACTCTGAACCTTGCCTGCCTTGTACCTGAACTGTCACTGAACCACTCTGCCAACCGCAAGTACCTGTTTCATGCCTCCTCCATCATGGTAGCCAGGCACTACAGCATTGTGTATAGGTCATGGGGGCAACCGAGTACCTTTATACCTGCTTGCCTTATGGGAAAGGGGGCTGCTATAGGTAAAGAACACAGGAGCCAGCTAGTTCCTGACCACCTGTGTTAGGGGTCATCGCGACAGTCATTTAAATCAGCTTAGCAAAGGCTAATTAATCTACAAGCATTTATTTATTGTTTGGGATAAGCTGTATTTTCTTTTTTTTTTACAATGGCCAAAAACAAAAAAAACAACTGTCACTGCAATACTCATCCTATCTCCAGCGCTGTGTCCTGCTGATTTGCCACTGAGTGATCCAGGACCACAGTCAGCATCATTCAACCAACTTCACTTGAGCCCAGGCTGTCAGAGATCTGCTCCCTAGGGGTGCTTCATCTTGCAGTCCTGGGGTCACAGGGCAATACTGCAGAGAATGGTGTCATGTCATTTAAGCTGAATTGTAGGTAAAATCCCAATTGCCTTGTTATACTGATCTTATATCTGTGGGACCACAATGGAAGCTGAAAATCACTGTAGTAGTAGGCGCTACTACAGTGATTGCCACAGTTTTCTAGGTCCTGTGCCAAATGGCCACCCCACAGTACAATGACCACAGGGCTTTGCTCATGCTGCCATTCAAACAATGCCTTGTATTTTTTTTAATGGATATAAAACATTTTATGATTAGATGAGTTGGAGATAACTGTGCTAGTATCAGCTACAACAGTGACTGTTAGCCTTCACAGCAGTCCCTCAGGTCCAAGCAGGGCCAATGTACTGTAAGTATTCAATTAAGATCATGCCTGAAATTCAGCTTTAAGTGGTACCATTCTCTGCAGTATTAAGTATCTACCCAGCACTGAAGAAGAAAGAAGAGGACTCATGACATCACATGACTACATAACTTACTTATTTTAAATAAAGGTGGGGGTGATCCAGAAAGGAATGGGAAGGGGAACAAGGCTTTGAGATTTAAGGAAATCAAAGAATTCATTATGTACCAACGCAAAAGCGAGGATCCACTACTTTGCATCTCCTTTTTTATATGGACCAGAAGTTGCTAAATTCAGGTTTATCTGCAGCACATCCTGCAGGTAAGACATGGTACTACACAAAATATTGCAGAATGAAATGAAAACGAGAAGCGCACCAACCTTGCGCATTACCTCAGTAACCAAAATTTATTAATTGTAAAAAATATACTCACAAACAGCGAATGAAATCAGGCATGTAAGTCCTCACAGGGACTTGAAGATAGCGTGAATCCCATCAAGGGAATGGGTGTTCAGTATACGCTATCTTAAGGAATAGTGTCCCATCATTGGTATCGGTGGGAGGAATAGTGCCCCATCATTGGTGTCAGTGGATAAAATAGTGCCCCATCATTGGTGTCAGTGGGAAGAGTAGTGCCTCATCATTGGTATCAGTGGGAGGAATAGCACCCCATCATTGGAATACCATACTGAAATAGCATACCATATTGAAATCAAATCTGATGATTTTTCATTTTTATTTGGTGTGCATTGGAAGAGGGGTAGTCTTATACGGCGAGTATAGCTCAAACCCTATATTTTAACAGGAAAAGTAGGGGGTCGTCTTATACGCCGGAAAATACGGTATATATATATATATATATATATATATATACATAAACACATATATTATTATTATGGTTATACAGGATTTATATAGCACTAAAAGTTTGCGCAGTGCTGTACAAAATGAAGGTAGACATTACAGTTACAATACAATTTGGTACAAGAGGAAACAGAGGGCCCGGCTTGTTACAGCTTACAATCTAGGAGGAAGGGTTGAGTGATACAATATATTGCAGTTATTTACAGAGTACATAGAAACTTTCACATTAGTACTTATAGATGAATATCACATCACACTCACACACTCACACACTTTTTATACTGGTAGTTATCCTACCAGTATGTTTTTCAGAGAGAGCAAGATTCTTGGAAGAAACCTACACAAACACCAAGAGAGCATGCATATTCCATGTAGACATACCCAGTGGAAGCTGAAAACAGACATCAGAGCTGCAAAGCAAAAATACCAAGTAGCAATGGAAAATTAAAGCTAAATCCCGGTCCGGGAACCCTTCTCAATAACCCTTCTCAATAATCTAAATGTCTAAATACTTACTTAAATTGGCACTCGTGATGCATCAGATCCAGGTCCACATTCTTCTCTTCTGAGGATTCTTCTTTGAAAGCATCTATCACTGCCTGATGCATGGACACTTCCTATTGGGTCAAATAACGAAGTCCTCACCGAGTCCTGAAGACTCTAGCAGTAGTGTGGTGAAGTCACAACAAAGAGTCGGGACAAGACTGATCAACGGCGGGTCCAGACTGCAATGATGGATCAACAATGTTCACTCCCTCAAGAAGTAAAAAAGTGGGTCATATGACAGAGGACTCAAAATATGTTAAAAAGGGCTTTGGAAAGGTTTCATTTTATAATTGGGAGTAGGATGGAAGGGAGGGAAT
Organism: Staurois parvus; assembly: GCF_062004578.1. Lineage (NCBI taxonomy): Eukaryota > Metazoa > Chordata > Amphibia > Anura > Ranidae > Staurois > Staurois parvus. The sequence continues at coordinate 396,254 of NW_028318236.1, forward strand.
TTAATGTAAACTTGAAGGAAAGGAACGTTTTTTTTTGTTTTTTTAATGTGAATAGGTAGGTTTCAGATTTTCCCCATAGATGAGCTTTAAGTTGACTTTGTGACTTGTCATCCCTTCCTGACTGGTATTATTATTTTACTGTTTCATTGCTGAATGGTTAATTGTTGTACTGTTTGCAGTTTCTCTTTAAATTCTACTTCTCAAAAACAAATATAATAGGAATATCAGAATTTTTATTACTGTATAACTCTGTTTATGTGTGAATATTCTAGTGTTGTTGTTTCTTAATTTTCATTTTTTATGTCTTCTTGTACAATTATACCTCCACTCTATGCATCTATAGTGCTTTCATCCATCTCCCCTTTTCCAATTTTCCTCCTGCAATGTAAGTTCAGTAAAAATTTTATAATTCCATAAAAACAACTTACTATTGCACTAAGCAAAATTAAATTTCAATAAGAATGTTAGTAGGAGTTTAGGGAAGGAAAAAAAAATCCCTGGAAAATGAGTTCAGAAAGTGGTGTGGAAAAAAAGTGAAATGTAATGAAATCAGAATTTCTTTAAACATTTATGGGAAAGGTTTACTGTGGGAGCTGGGACACGAGCGTAAACCAGCATTTTAGGCATACTGGCTAATAAAAACCAAAGTCATAAACAATTATTGAAGATTAAAGTAAGCAAGAGAAGTTCTCCTTCAATCCAACCAAACATTTAAGAGCACAAGTGTACAAGTTCTAAATCAGCACATATGAAATAAAAGCAGAGAAGTAATAATAGCCATAGCAGATGATGGGTCCTGGAGGTGGAAGGGAACCCCATTAAGGGCTGAAGCAATTTAAATATAGAAAATCTGTGAGCATGTGATCATAACACAATCCAATACTGTATTATTAAAGCAGTATTAAACCCAAAAGCGAACATCTTTTTATATTGCAGCTTAGCAATTCTTAGATGTAATGTAGTGCAATTTAAAAGCCATTTTCAATAGTTTTAATTCTGCAACTTTCATTAAGTAGTTGCCATCCACCCACAGTACATTTACTGCGGGGGGCAGCATGGGTAGGCTGGATCACGTACATGTACATCATTCAGCTGAGGGGCGCTCCACCGGACACAGCAGATTGTGGCTTCCGATGCTCGGCCGCTTTGACTGGCTGGGGGATCATGTGATAGCTATGTGATCACAATGTCAACAAAGCTGTTATAAATGCATTTCACTGTAGAAGAAGATGAAAGAAAGAGCGCACAAACCTTGCGCATTACCTCAATAAATAGTGACTAATTTTATTATTAAGGAAATATACTCACAAAGTGATGGTATAACAGGCATAAGTAACCATAATCCACACAGGGTTACAGGTAAATCCAAAAGGGGGGGAATGAAGGCTAACACGTTTCAAAGGGTGCTCCCTTCTTCATCAGAGCTGATCAAAAAAAAAAAAACAAATACAAATACAAATTCCCCTCAAACTATTTTCATGAATCATGAAGGTATAACATACATACTGTATATACACACACACACACATGGAAAAAATGGATGGAAATGAATGATGGAATAGATTGAGAGCTTAATTGTAAAACTGGCATAAGAATCGCTGGTTTTACAATTAAGCTCTCAATCTATTCCATCAATTATTTCCATCCATTTTTTCCATGTGTGTGTGTGTGTGTATATATGTATGTGTATGGGTGTATGTGTGTGTATGTGTATGTATATATATATATATATATATATATATATATATATGTGTGTGTGTGTGTAGATATGTATATATATATATAGTGGGTTTTCTTTTTGTACGTTTTCTATATATACCTTTTCTGTATGAGATTTTTGAAATCATTATTATTATTACTATATGTATTGCCATTTCTATGAGTATTTTCATGTGTATGGCTATGCTCATCTACAGTATACCTTCATGATTCGTGAAAATAGTTTGAGGGGAATTTGTATTTGTATATGTATTTGTTTTTTTTTTTTCTATCAGCTCTGATGAAGAAGGGAGCACCCTTTGAAACGCGTTAGCCTTCATCCCCCCCCCTTTTGGATTTACCTGTAACCCTGTTTGGATTATGGTTACTTATGCCTGTTATACCATCACTTTGTGAGTATATTTCCTTAATAATAAAATTAGTCACTATTTATTGAGGTAATGCACAAGGTTTGTGCGCTCTTTCTTTCATCTTCTTCTACAGTTTTATCAAGCTTCCCCAGCTTCATGATAGAGCTGCACAACCTCTGATCACCAGCGGATGAACACACAACATGCTGCTTGTTACTAATGCCCGTTTGATCTGAGTCTTTGAGCGCAGGAGATAATGGATCTTTGATAAATACATTTCATTCTTAACAGATGTAATTCCTATAGTGATGCTCTCATTGGTCCACAGCTATCACATGGCACCTGGGCCAATCACAGCACCCTGTATCATGTGATAGCTGTGGACCAATCACAACACACAACAGTAATCACAGCTGTTGAATGTAACTTTCTCATGCTGTTACAGTGATAATCACTCCTCAAAGTGTGTAAAAAAAAAAAAACCTTGATCACCCTCCAACAGTACTACAGTGTTACTATGGTCACAGTGCACTACTCTGATAAAAGCATGTAAAAAAAATAGTAAAAAAAGAAAAATAAATTAACAAAACATTAAAAAAATTAAAGATTTTTTTTTTCTAACATACAATATGTCACCAGTCACTATTCCTGACCACCACCACACCAGTCATATGATGACGCTGTACTGCACTGGTGACAGTATGAAAAAAATACATTTTAATAATTTCTTCATTTTTCAAAAAATTGTGACAAAAAAATTAGAACTTTTAAGAACTCGCCATGCCTCTTACAAAATACCACGTTTACTTTCCAAAAAAGGGGTAAATTGGGGGGGGGGGGGGGGTATTTGTACTGTCCTGGCATTTTAAGGGCCTCAAGAAATTAGATCATTCATCGGTACATCAGGATTGGTCAATTTTCAAATATATATACCATAGTATGTAGAAGCTATAACTTTCACACAAACCAATATACACTTTTTTTTTAACCAAGGACATGTAGCAGAATACATTTTGGCCTAAATTTAAAAAGAAATTTCATTTTAATACATATGTTTTATAACAGAAAGTAGAAAATATTTTTTTTTCCAAACATTTCAGGTTTTTTTTGTTTTTTTCTTAAAGAAAGTTCTATTTGTGTGAAAAAAAATTATATAAACTTAATTTGTGTACAGTGTTGCATGACTGAGCAATTGCCAGTTAAAGTAGCACAGTGCTGAACAGAAAAAAATTGGCCTGGCCATGAAGGGAGTAAAACCTTCCGGAGGTCAAGTGGCTAAAATAATACCTAGTAATCCTGTCATAAATGTCCACAATGGGTTAGTTCACCTTTATATCACCTTTCTAAGAAAATGTCCAAGGCATATCCATGCGCTGTGTGTGGCCTCTCCTCAGCCTGTCTACAAAACCTCTATAGTGGATGATACCCTAGCCATTGGATGGGGTGGGTCGCCCACTCTGGGAGCTTTGTGGACAGGATTAGGTTATGGCCTACAGGTATGACTTGAAAATGAAGCATCTTTTTTTAAAACCCAAGGACTGCTTTGTAATAGATTAGTAAAGCTGGAATGCATAGATCATTTTTTTGGAAAGGTACAGTAAAGGTAAACTAACCCTGCAATCAGGCACTTCCTGTAATACAGTGACAACACTCTCCCCTTGTCCCCCAATGGTACACTTGCACTGCCACCCTATCACACAGACTTCAAATAGAGACTAGAAATGGCTGTTATACGTTATATGCAAATACTGTATATATGATTTTTTTCAAATACTGTCATTTTACCTAATTGTTGCCCATATGTTAAACATTTCCCTTTCTTTAAAGTGGTTGTAAACCCCAAACATGAAATCTGTACAAAGCATATTCCTCTATAGTGTGTACTTGTCTCAATTAAGAGCACTAAGGCTACGTTCACACTAGCCTTGCTAGCAAGCGGCAGACAGGCGTTTGGGAAGCGTTTTTACTGTTTCCCAAATGCCAGGGAAAATTCTGCACATTGCAGCACATGGTGCTGTTCAAGCGGAAGCATTATCGTTGCGTTGCGTTGTGTCGCGTCGCGGTAAAATGGACGCCTCTGGTCGAGCCAGGAGGAGGAGCGACGTGGTTGCGGGGCGTTTGCGGAGCGTTAACACCATTCAAACTTCATTATAGGCATTTGTGGGGTGTTTGTAATGCTTGGCAAACGTCTAGCAACTGCCGCTAAACCACGCATGCGGCGTTTGCGGAGCGTTAAAAACGCTCCGCAAACGCCAGACCAACGCTTGTCAGACGCTATACGTGCGTTTGGCAAGAGTTGGAAAAACAGTCAAGTGTGAACGAGCCCTCAGTGTCATTTCTGTCTGCTGCTTTATTCCTCTGATATCAGCATGAATCCCTATTGACAAGTTTTCCTGCCACCAAGAGAATAAAGGTGGAGGGAGGAAGCTTCAGCACACAACCTGTGATTGACATCCTCATCTCAGTCCCTGTAAGCAGTGTGAAGGGGGTGTGTCACTTCCCTCCAATCAACTCTCAGAGCTCTCCTCATTGAGCTGTGCAGTGTGTAATTGCAGCTCTCTGCCCCTTTTTTGACAGTTCAGAAAAGCTTTATAAATTCTATACTTTAAATGGCTGTAGAGAAATTACACTTTGTTCTAGGGATTGGCTATATGGGTATCATATCCAATGTGCTTAGGATCATTTCCATGAATTTTCTTTTTTACAAGGTTGGTTGATAGGTCTTACTAAAACTGTCCTCAATTGCTCAGCTTGGGAATGCAGAATGTGACATATGTGAACAGCCAATTTGTACACATATACTAGGACTAACTTAGACAGGAACCAATTAACCACTTGGGGACCAGCAAGGTACTTGTACATCATTGGACTTCAAGCAGTTACACCGGGATGATGCCTACAGCTGCAGGCATCATTCCGGTACCATTTTCTAGAGCTGGCGGTCAGCTGTCTTGTAAGAGTAATCGGAACCTCAGACACGGCCGATGACAGATCTGAGTACCGGCCCCTGTTGCCAGTACCATGTGACCTGCTGTGACCAATCACAGCAGGTCACATGACAGTTGTATACAATGGATGGCTTCATTCATGCTATCCATTGTATACTAGTGTCTAGCTGTGAATGGTCACAGCAGGTCACATGCACATGTCATGTGATTAGCTGTGACCAAATCACGGCTAAGCACAAAAAAAAAAAAACAAAACGGAATGAATTGATGTCATTCAGGTAAATGCTTGCTTATAGCAAAGTGATTCTTTGCTATGAGCAAATTGTGTAAAAAAAAAAAATACTGATCACTTCCCCAAAGTAGTACAATGTTACTATGGTAGCATTGTACTACTTTGATCATAGTAAAATATGAAAAAAAATCTTAAAAAAAAAGTAATAAAAAATTAAAAATAATAAAAATATAAATGAAAATAAAAAAAATATACCGTATTTGCCGGCGTATAAGACGACTTTTTACCCCTTGAAAATCTTCTCAAAAGTCGGGGGTCGTCTTATACGCCGGTATACGGCATACTGACACTTTTTAGGGGGGCGGCGCGGTGCCGCCGCCGCCCCCCCTTCCAACGGAAGGGACACTAAGTACAGGGGTGGGCAGGGGCTGTTTCTTACCTGGTTCCGGTCCCACGACGATCTGGTCCAGGAAGCGCGGCTGCTCCTTCAGTTCGGCCACTGGATGTTCGCGCGGCTGCTCGGCTCCGCTCCTCACCGGCGAGGGGGCGGAGCCAAGCGGCCCCATGAAAATCGAGTGCAGGACCAGCAGGTAAGTGGTCAGTGTAGAGGTGCTGCTGCAACCACATATGCTGGCTGCAGCAGCACCATATGAGAACAGGGTCAGCAAGTGTCAGTGGGAGGAATAGTGCCCCATCATTGGTGTCACTGATACCAATGATGGAGCACTATTCCTCCCACTGACACCAATGATGGGGCACTATTCCTCCCACTGACACCAACGATGGGGCACTATTCCTCCCCCCCACTGACACCAACGATGGGGCACAATTCCCCCCCCCCACTGACACCAATGATGGGGCACTATTCCACCCCCAACTGACACCAATGATGGGGCATTATTCCACCCCCACTGACACCAATGATGGGGCACTATTCCACCCCCCACTGACACTAATGATGGGGCACTATTCCACCCCCCACTGACACCAATGATGGGACACCATTCCTCCCACTGACACCAATGATGGGGCACTATTCCCCCCACTGATACTAATGATGGGGCACTATTCCTGCCACTGATACCAATGATGGGGCACTATTCCTCCCACTGATACCAATGATGGGGCACTATTCCTGCCACTGATACCAATGATGGGGCACTATTCCCCCCACTGATACTAATGATGGGGCACTATTCCTGCCACTGATACCAATGATGGGGCACTATTCCCCCCACTGATACTAATGATGGGGCACTATTCCTGCCACTAATGCCAATGATGGGGCACTATTCCTGCCACTGATACCAATGATGGGGCACTATTCCTGCCACTGACACCGATGATGGGGCACTATTCCTCCCACTGGTGTGCATTGGAAGAGGGGTAGTCTTATACGACGAGTATAGCCCAAACACTACATTTTAGCAGGAAAAGTGGGGAGTCGTCTTATACGCCCAGTCGTCTTATACGCCGGCAAATACGGTATATATATTTTTTTCATACTGTCACCAGTCAGTGTCCCTGTTCACAGCATGTAAAAAAAAAATAGTGAAAATAATTTTTTTAATTTTTTCATTTTCTGAAAAATTATGACAAAAAAAATACAACTTCAAAAAACTCACCATTCCTCTTATGAAGTACGTCGGACTGTCTACTTTACCATAAAGGGGTCATTTGGGGGATATCTGTACTGTTCTGACATTCTTGGACCTCAGGATTGATCAATTTTCAGATCTATACCATAGTTTGTGAACTCTGTAACTTTCCTACAAACTAAATAATACATCCTAATTTGGGTTATTTTCACCAAAGACATGTAGTAGAATACATCTCGGCCTAAATTTATGGAAAACAATTATTTATTTGTAAACTTTTATAACAGAAACAAAGAAAAACGTGCTTTTTTTTCAAAATATTTGGTCTTTTTTTGTTAATTTAGCAAAAAATAAAAACCGCAGTGTTGATTAAATACCACCAAAAGAAAGCTCTAGTTGTGTGAAGAAAATGATAAAATTTTTGTTTGGGTACAATGTTGTATGACCGCGCAATTGTCATTCAAAGTGTGAGAGCGCTGAAACCTGAAAACTGGCCTGGGCAGGAAGGTGTAAAATTGCCCGGTATTGAAATGGTTAAAGAGAACCTGTAATGTGCCTATTGCTGTCACAAGGAATGTTTACATTCCTTGAACAGCAATAAAAATTATTTAAAAAAATGTAAGAAGCAGTGTAAAAAAAATTTTATATTAAAAAAAAAAATGTAAAGTGCCCCTATGCCCCCGTGCTCGCTCACAAAGGCAAATGCACGTTAGCGAACAGCGATTGTCCCACAAATGTGAAGCATAACTGCGAATGTCAGATCCTGGGCAGTAATCCTAGTACTAGACCTCCTCTACAAAAAGTGGTAACCTGTAAAGGCTTTTAAAGCGTCGCCGTTGCACGGGCGCACGCAATTTTAAATCGTAACATATTTGGTATCTATTTACTTGGCATAACATAATTTTTTATATTTTACAAAACATTGAGTTATGCATCATGTTTTTTCACATTAAAATTCAAAAGTTTATTGTTTTCTAAATAATTGTGTTTGAAAAACCGCTGCGCAAAAAACATGCATCATAAAAAATTGCAAAACCCACCATTTATTTCTCTAGGGCCTCTTCTTTAAGAATATATATAATACTTGGGTTCTACCTAATTTTATAACAAAAAATATTGATTTTTACATGTAAACAAAAAGTGTAAGAAAAATGCCTGGAGGTCAAAGCATGTCTTTGAAGTGTGGGAGCAAAATCCATAAGAACACAGGGAGGGCATGTAAACTCTATGAACTTTTTGCATTCTGCGCATTCATTTCTGGGTGCACACTTCCCATTAGTACCACTTGGTGCACTGTCCAGCCCCATCCAGCTTCCCTCTCCTAAAGTTTTACAGGCACCCCAGCAGCAGGGTTGGACAGTGCGCCTGTGCCCTCCCCCCACACGAAAATGACGGAATCTCATGCGTCAGGGCTAAAACCCAGGACCCTGAATTCACTATATCTGGTCTCGCACAGTACACAGAACATGGAAGTGCAATTATTGTAGTAAATATAAACTGCTAAATACATTTTCTCATCAGCAGGTAGAGCTTGTGACTTCAGCAGAACACTGATTAAAGCTTGTAGGAGGAGTTTTCTTTCTGCTCTAGGAGGATGCAGAACCCTCAACCTCTATCTGGACAGCTCTCACTGGCCATGTGCTGATTACATGCACTCTCTCAAGAAAAAAAAAAACCTCTCTAGCAATACACACTAGCTGAACTTGTGCAGATGAGCTACGGGTTCACTCTGTCTTATCAGTGTGAACATTTGAACAAGAAGAGGGGCAGAGAAGACAGGATCAACCAGCCTTTTTACACAATGCAGAGGATTAACCCCTCAGTTTCCACAGTGAGTATAACAAGCATGCTTTACAGCATATACAGACTGATTTTACTTTTTGTGGATTTAGTAACACTTAAATGCCCAATGAGGCCTTAGCAGATAGTGTCCGAGCTGAAATTTGAACCACGGACCCCGGTGCCACCCTATCCTTCCCTACTCCATCCAAAAGCAAGAGAAAAAAATGTTTTGGCAATACAAACCTTTTAAAATAAGAGAAATCTAGAGTTTTTTTCTAACAACCTTTTTCTGTGCTTAAATTCTCCCGAGAGCCAAGCTATACCTGGCAGGATATCATTACATGGTTATAAAGACAGTGACACACAGTTACTTTATTCATTAGACCAAAGCTCCCAATTAATATCTAATTAACCAAATGACCCAGGTATAATTGTCATTGCCTACTTGCCCAGGCATGTGCTGCCCTGCAATGAAGTCACTACTGCATTAAAGACTTCTTCCCAGGAAAAGAAATTAACATCCAAGAAAATACCAGCTGCTCTAATTGTCCGAGAATCAAATGTGCTCTTATGTTGTGTGTTATCATTCTGTTTCAGTAACCTCCCCTCTATCAATAATACATGGATAATAGCATTTCAGTATAACAATTTCCACTTGGCTTTGCTGGGTTAGAATCGCCCAGACACAATTAAAATTCCTTAGCAAAATATCATTGATAATTAAAGCCGCATTCCAGGCAAAAAACATTCAAATTCAATATTATCTTCACTACTCACAAAGTTTATAAATCCACTTTGTGTGACTCAAGCCTTTACCAACCCAAATATTACCTGGCAAATGTAGCAGTGACATCAGCACTGGGCTGCACATAGCCTGCACAGAGAGCAGAGCTGTTGGAGGGGCCCAACAGGCTCCACCCACTACAGACTGCAAGCAGAAAACTACAGGAGGGGGCGGAGACAAGACCATTCACTCTGCACAAAATGGAGAGCAGCAGTGACTGGTCTTTATTAAAGGAAGCTCCTGAACAGAAGGAAAGGTTCACACTGGATTACTGCACAGATTTGGAAGAAATATACAAAGTACACCAAGATTTAAGGACGAATACACATGACAAATGTACAAATGTATTTAGACAATATTTGCTGTTCTTGAAGTTTTAACTCTTCTCCTACCAGGTCCGTACGTCATACGGACATGACAGCGCGCGCGCGCGGGGGGGGCTCAAACATTCATGGCGGCAGCAGTCATCGGGATACATCTGACAAGCAGAATCAAGTATGTGAAATGGAAGCATTTGGGCTGCCTGGTAACGGCGCCCCCCTCCCCGTGCGCCATGTGTCCCTGGCTCCGCTTGCCCATCTGGGATAGTGAGTGCCATCGGGTAGAGGGGAGGGAGCAGAGCGGACACACGTTTGCTCTTCTCTCCTTCTTCCTGACGACCTGTAAGAAACGTGTAAAACGTCACTTACAGGCCCTCATGTCAGTGTTCCCGGCCAGTTAGGCCAAAAAAGAATCTACTGCAGTGCAGATCGCAGTGCATTAGATTCAGAGTACAGGGGTGAATGTCTCATTAAAGAGAACTTGTCACTAAAAAGAAATCATCACATAAGGGACTTTTTGTCCTCTATATGATGAAAAAATTAACTAAAAAAAAAGTTTTTAAATTGTAAAAAATTTAAATTACACCCAAGCACATAAAATCCGCCCCCCCAAAAAATTTTTTGAGCCCCCTCACACCCCCTTTATACAAACGTATGAACATAAACGCACATGTCGGGGGTGCCTACACATGAAAACATTGATTGCAATAAACATGTTACATATCCAGGGGCGGACTGACCATTTGGAAACTCGGGCACTGGGTCAGTAGGGGGACCCATGAGATGCCCCTGGCACCTTTTTCATAGGCTTTTTTGAGTTTGGGCAAGGATACAGGGGCCCCATGAGTTGTCAGTCCGCCCCTGTACATATCACACTGGAGTGAGAGCATTAATTTTTTTTTTTAATTCAGATTTTATTTTGAAAATGCTTTTTTGTTTTTATAAAACATAAACACAAAGTAAGAATATCTCAAAAATACTGTACAAAGCATAAATACAAACAAAATACACAGACAAAACAAAACAAAACAAAAAAAATCAGTAATTCTGGCACCAGACCTTTTCTGTAACGTCACACTGATGGCCTATAGGGGGCTTTTAAAGCTTTGCCTATGGAAAATATAGGGTTCTGAAGTGTGTTGCCGTTTCACAGGTGCATGCAAATTTAAGATTTGACATGTTGGGTATCTATTTACTTGGTACAACCTCATCTTTTATATTTTACCTAAAAATGTGTGTTTATGTGCCCTAAAATAACTTTACTGTGTTTTTTACTGAAACTTTGCTTTTCTTAGACCTTTGTGGTAACATTGTATGACATAACAATTTGCAGCTACCAATATGTTATTCTCTAGGTTGTCTGCTTTCAAAAAATATATAATGTTTTGGGGGTTTATGCAATCTTCAGGCCTAAAATGTTTTTTAAATGTGTGCTAAAAAAATGCAAAAACAGCTCTGGCAATGAAAAGGTTAAACAGTATATCAGATGTATTTTTCATGTTAAGTGCAGCATGCTAGGTAAGTGTAACACTTACAGGTATTATTCCAGTACTCCCAATAACAATGCCTTCATCTGCTTTCCTCTAAAGCAGCGGTTCTCAACCTGGGGGTCGCGACCCCTTTGGGGGTCGAACGACCATTTCACAGGGGTCGCCTAAGACCATCGGAAAACACATATTTCCGATGGTCTTAGGAACCGAGACACCGCTCCTCTGACTCAGTCGATGTGTGGGCGGGATGACACGCTGCCCTGTCACCTGGCCACACCTCCGGGATCCCTCAACAACTCCGCCTCCTCGCCGCTGATTGGCCACCGGAACTGTAGCTCAGGAGAGGCACACAGGCGGCCAATCACCGGCGAGGAGGTGGAGCTTGGAGAGGAGGAGCCGAGCAGCAGCGCGCGTAGATCTAAGAAGATCGAGGGAACTGCCGGAGTAAGTGAAGAGGAGAGCGGCCAGAGAAGGAAGACAGCTGACAGGTAAGTGAGAGAGCGAGCCCAGGCTGGAGCAGGGGTCAGCAAGGTAAGTATCATTGGTGTCAGTGGGATGAATAGTGCCCCATCATTTGTGTGACTAATACCAACAATGGGGCACTATTTCTCCCACTGACACCAATGATGGGGCACTATTTCCTCCCCCCCCGCACTGACACCAATGATGGGGCACTATTCCTCCCCCCCACTGACACCAACGATGGGGCACTATTCCTCCCCCCCACTGACACCAACGATGGGGCACTATTCCTCCCCCCCACTGACACCAACGATGGGGCACTATTCCTCCCCCCACTGACACCAAGAATGGGGCACTATTCCTCCCCCCACCGACACCAACGTTGGGGCACTATTCCCCCCCCTGACCCCAAAGATGGGGCACTATTTCCCCCTCCACCACACTGACATCAATGATGGGGCACTATTCCTCCCACTGACACCAATGATGGGGCACTATTCCTCCCACTGACACCAATGATGGGGCACTATTCCTCCCACTGACACCAATGATGGGGCACTATTCCTCCCACTGACACCAATGATGGGGCACTATTCCCCCCACTGACACCAATGATGGGGCACTATTCCTCCCACTGACACCAATGATGGGGCACTATTCCCCCCACTGACACCAATGATGGGGCACTATTCCTCCCCCCACTGACACCAACGATGGGGCACTATTCCCCCCCCCTGACCCCAAAGATGGGGCACTATTTCCCCCTCCACCACACTGACATCAATGATGGGGCACTATTCCTCCCACTGACACCAATGATGGGGCACTATTCCTCCCACTGACACCAATGATGGGGGCACTATTCCCCCCACTGACACCAATGATGGGGCACTATTCCCGCCACTGACACCAATGATGGGGCACTATTCCCCCCACTGACACCAATGATGGGGCACTATTCCCCCCACTGACACCAATGATGGGGCACTATTCCCCCCACTGACACCAGTGATGGGGCACTATTCCCCCCACTGACACCAATGATGGGGCACTATTCCTCCCCCCACCGACACCAACGATGGGGCACTATTCCCCCCCCCCTGACCCCAAAGATGGGGCACTATTTCCCCCTCCACCACACTGACATCAATGATGGGGCACTATTCCTCCCACTGACACCAATGATGGGGCACTATTCCTCCCACTGACACCAATGATGGGGGCACTATTCCCCCCACTGACACCAATGATGGGGCACTATTCCCCCCACTGACACCAATGATGGGGCACTATTCCCCCCACTGACACCAATGATGGGGCACTATTCCCCCCACTGAAACCAATGATGGGGCACTATTCCCGCCACTGACACCAATGATGGGGCACTATTCCCCCCACTGACACCAATGATGGGGCACTATTCCCCCCACTGACACCAATGATGGGGCACTATTCCCCCCACTGACACCAATGATGGGGCACTATTCCCCCCACTGACACCAATGATGGGGCACTATTCCCCCCACTGACACCAATGATGGGGCTCTATTCCCCCCACTGACACCAATGATGGGGCACTATTCCCCCCACTGACACCAATGATGGGGCACTATTCCCCTCACTGACACCAATGATGGGGCACTATTCCTCCCACTGACACCAATGATGGGGCACTATTCCCCCCACTGACACCAATGATGGGGCACTATTCCCCCCACTGACACCAATGATGGGGCACTATTCCCCCCACTGACACCAATGATGGGGCACTATTCCTCCCACTGACACCAATGATGGGGCACTATTCCTCCCACTGACACCAATGATGGGGCACTATTCCTCCCACTGACACCAATGATGGGGCACTATTCCTCCCACTGACACCAATGATGGGGCACTATTCCTCCCACTGACACCAATGATGGGGCACTATTCCCCCCACTGACACCAACGATGGGGCACTATTCCCCCCACTGACACCAACGATGGGGCACTACGAAAATAATTTTATGGTTGGGGGTCACCACAACATGAGGAACTGTATTAAGGGGTCGCGGCATTAGAAAGGTTGAGAACCACTGCTCTAAAGACAGATAGCACCATTTTTTTCAGACATCATACAACCACCATCTACTTCCTGGACTAAGATGCCGGCTTACAGATGACACAGTCATTTTTGGTGCCTGTGCAGGTCTGTGTTCACAAATGTCTGACTCAAATCAGCCTCTGTTGCAGCCTTGCTACAGAGTTACAGTGCTGCAGTCTGATTACCTGGGGGGAAGACTGATGATGTCATCCTGGCCTAGGAAGCCACTATTGACTGGAGCTCAAAATTGGCTTTTTAGTGATGAAACCTAGCTTTTTTTGAGCATTATACTATCAATGTACAGTATATTAGGACATGCCAGGACCAGGGGCGGACTGACCATTTGAGCACTCGGGCACTGCCCCAGGGCCCGTGGTAAGTAGGGGGCCCCATGAGGTGCCCCTGGTACCTTTTTATAGGCTTTTTTTGGGTGTGGGTGAGGACACGGGGGCCCCATGATCCCCTATTGCCCGGGGCCCCATGAGTTGTCAGTCCGCCCCTGGCCAGGACTATATTCATGCAGATTGGTAAACTTACCAAAAGGACCAAATTAATATTGCAGAGTACACATACAAAAGTTAAAACATTCTCTCCCATTCACAGCTGTTAATTTTTCATACAGTTAAATGCTAGATGAAATCTATGCCATTATATTAAATTGTACTGTTCATACGTATTCATATTTTTATCCAGTGCATATTTTAAAATTACTGCCAGCGGTATTTTACCAAAAACACATCTGTCAGAGAGATGAATGGAAAAGCATGAAAAAAATGCTCCTAGAAAACACATGAAAAGCATTTAAAAATTTATTAAAATAAGAAAGCAATTCACTGGTTTCATAATAATCATGCTTCAATTATTTATAGGTCTATGAATTCTTTTTTGTTTTGTTTTGTTTTTTTTGAAGCAAAGACTTACCATTAACCAGGCACATTCTAATTATCAATGTATCACCACTACTCAAATATGTAATAATAACATCATTTGAAAAGGGAAAAACTATATATTCCATAACCATGGTGTGCATCACCTCTTATAGCCTTTTTCAACCAGGGTTCCTTGGAGCCCTAGGGTTCCTCCAGAGATTGCTAGGTGTTCCTTGAGCTGTGGTGGATTAAACTCTCACCTGATGGTTCCTGCATAGTTCTTGTACCAGTGCTACTTGGCAGAGCCAACAGCATGGGGCCACTGGAACTCCTCCTCTCTTTTGTTAAGTAACCACTGGCACCAATGATCAACCACTGGCACCAATGATCATTTTCGCTACCTCTAAAGGAAGGCATTCTTGTCAAGGTCCTACCTTTTCCCTGAGGTTATGTTACTCCATGTGCTGGCGTCCATCTTGGATTTCTGCTGTGCATGGTGGGAATCCTTTTATGCCTTCAGGTCTCTGAGGTCCATCCCCCAGAGGGGTGTGGCTGATGACATATAAGCCTGTGGCCCACACATGCTCTTTGCACTTGTGTCTTTGTGTTGCTATTACTCTGTTCTGACTCTCGTGACTCTCGTGACTCTCCTGGTATCTGATTCGGCTTGTGACTCGACTATTCTTTGTATTCTCCTTTGATCTGACCCTCTGTTGCTGAACCCGGCTCGTGACCTGTGATTCTCGTCTGCTGTCCTGTACTGTTTTGTCCTGTTGTTGTTGACCCGGCCTGTCTGACTACTCTTTTGTCTCTTCCACCAGCTACACGCCATTGGCGGGGCCATTACCGCAGCTGAGGTGTCTCGGGGGCCGCGACCTGGTTCCTGGCTGCGTCAAGTCCATCCCCACCATCAGGGGCCCTGGAGAAGGGCAGCCTGGGACTTAGACTCCGCGCCCTGAGGGACTTCGGTCTGTGGGTGGTGGTTGTCGTCAGCCAGTGCGTTACATTGTTAGGCCTGCCTGTCCGTTCCTCGGCCCCTGCCCTGACAATTCTTTCCTCTGACTACCAATGTCAGGATCATTTTTTCCACTGACCTCTAATGTGGGGGGCATTCTACCCACTGGCCAACAGTGTACAGTGCATCCTTCCCAATGACCACGAATGTAAGGAGCATTCTTCCCAATGACCTCCAATGTGCTGACCAACAGTGTAAGAAGCATTCTTCCCAGTTACCACAATGTATGAAATATTATTTCCAATTACCTCCATTGTAAGGGGCATTCTTCACACTGACCAACAACGTAAGGCGCATTCTTCCCAATGGTCAGCAATGTAAGGGGCATTCTTCCCACTGACTCCCAATGTAAGGCGCATTCTTCCCAATGACTTCCAATGTAAAGGACATTCATCCCAATGACCATCAAGGTAAGCAGCATTCTTTCTACTGACCACCAGTTAAGGAGCATTCTTCCCAATGACCTTCAGTGTGCTGACCAACAGTGTAAGAATTATTCTTCCCAGTGACTACAAAAGTATGGAATATTCTTCCCAATGACCTTCATTGTAAGAGGCATTCTTCCCACTGACTACTAATGTAATGGGCATTCTTCCCACCAACCACCAATATAAGGGGACCACTTCTCCTTAACCACCAATGTGATGTGGCTTACTTATAACAATTTGTATACAAAATAATTTTTAGCAGGGGTTCCCCAAGACCTGAATATTAATGTAAAGGTCCCACTGTAGTTAAAAGGTTGAGAGGCTAATCTGATGATTATAATTGCAAAGGAGCGCTCATGCCACAACCCCGCAAATAGCTAATGGATATCACAAGCACAAACAAACAAATCTGTGGAAATAAAGCCCAACTACTGCACACTTACTGTGTGAACCCTGGACTAAACTGTGCAAATCCCTGAAATGAAAAAAATTGAAAAATCATATCCTCCTGTAGTGTGTACTTGCCTCAACCCGTAGCACTGTGTGTGATTTCTGTCTGCTCTCTCATTCCTCTGCATGAATCACTTCTGACAGTCTATGCCAACACCGCCAAGCAACCCCAGAAGATGGCCCCACCCCCCTCCACCTCACAGTAAGTGATTGATAGCCCTGAGATGTGCTTGTTTCCCTATGGG
Source organism: Staurois parvus (assembly GCF_062004578.1). Classification (NCBI taxonomy): domain Eukaryota; kingdom Metazoa; phylum Chordata; class Amphibia; order Anura; family Ranidae; genus Staurois; species Staurois parvus. Next base: position 413,032 of record NW_028318236.1, read on the forward strand.
ACTGTGTAGAGGGGGCTGTGTCCGTTCTCTCCACTCAGGTCTCAGATTACACTTAGCTCCCTGCTCTATGCTATGCATTGTGTGACATCAGATCCTCACCCTCTGCCTTCTGTAGCTGAGAGATGCTGTGTAAAATATGTCCTTTAGGAGGCTGTAGATGAGAGAGGGCTGCAGATAAACAGGTACAATTTATGTAGGGGTATTTGTTCCATCTCTGTGTATCACCTGAGACCTGTCACTTCAATGGGTATTCTTTTGAGTTTACATCCACTTTAAGCTCATTTTGCTTTAAACAATATGTAGTCTTGCACACGTATAACAGAAAAGACAGCAATCAAACCTGACAAAGGATCTAGCTCTTCCGCACTGTACACAAACCTTCAAATTATATTTCAGTTGAAATTATTAGTGCAGTTTATAAACTAAAGACAAGTACAGCATTTGTATCATATGTGTAGCACAGATTTAATTGGTTTCTTTTTCCAGTTATAAAAGGGTTAATAGTTCTTCATCTTCTTTGCCTGCACAATCTGTGCATGTTGACTTCACTTAGAACAATAATCAGGTTGGATTCACTTCATTAATTAAAAGGATTTAGAAGCTCAGTTTCTAGCAGCCTACTTTAGGGTTTAAATAATCCTCAGCTGTAAATACAATGCAATCCACCTGCAAATATTCGACTGCAACTGGAGGTTCAAACCACTGGTATTTCCATTCAGAGTTTATGAACCCAAGGGTACTGCTTTCATGGTCACTGTGTAAGCAGAACTCCAGTCAAAAAGAAACAAAATAGCCAATTAAAAGAAATAAAAAAGCAGATTTTACTGCAGTCTTTACCTTCGAGCCTCATTCACATATTGTGTAGTTGGAACAAGTGCTTCCACAACGGGTTTTTCAAAGCGCGATTTGCACATGATTTTTCACTTGAATGGGCTGCCCTAGTGATGTTACTGGCCCATCCCCCCTTATTTCACCAGGAGACCCCCCCCAAAAAAAAAAAAAAAAACTACACAGGGAGATTGCTTAGGGTTGCAATCTCATCCCTTTAAGACCAAACACATATTAATTACCGAGGCTGATTAAGGTGGTAATTAAACTCACTGAGTGTCTTATGTGCAATAAATTTGCCTCAGAACCTGTGTATTTAATATGTGTTCAGTTTTAAAGGGATAAGGTTGCAACCCTAAGATCAACCCCCCAAAAAAATGTGTACTGTAATCTGTATAATTATATCACCAGGGTTCTCTGATCACACCATCAGCCGTGGTGAAGGAGTCAGTGTCCAGTCATGGCACCTAATATTATGGACTCTCACCTTCCTGTAGCCTGCCGCCTCCATCACCAACTATGTACAGAGGCAAAGCTCTGACCTGGTCTGCCACCATAAGTGAGCTGCCTCCAGGATCAGAGGCTCTTGACACCTGCTTTGCTCCCCTCACTTTTACCAAATGGTCAGTCCGCATAAGCCCCTGGTGTCACCCCTCTGGCGGGTGTCATCTGGGTGCGGTCCACACCCCTCACACCCAGCAATGCTAGTGGATAGATGAGCCCCCCTCTTACTGCCCTCTCTCTCACCCCTCTCTCTCTCATCCACTTTCTCTCACCCCCCCTCTCACCCTCCTTCACTCTCTCACCCCTCTTTCTCAACCCCACTCACCCCCTCTCTCTCTCTCACAGCTACCGCTCACCCCCCTCTTTCTCAACCCACCTCACCCCCTCTCTCTCTCACACAGCCCCCGCTCACCCCGCTCTTTCTCAGCCCCCCTCTCTCTCTCTCACCCTCCCTCTCTCTCCCTCTTCCATCTTCCCACCTTCCACCCCTCTCTCTCACCCCCCTCTCTCTCTCCCCCACCTCTTTCCCCCCTCCCTCTCTCTTCCTATCTCTCCCCCCATTCCCACCCAGTTTGTTTATTATCCCCCTCATTTCCTCTTAGTTTCTAATAAGAGTTCTGTCTTATTTCAGATTCTCAGTAAGAAACGTGCTGTTAGTAGATTTTCCATGTTTTCTCGGTGTAAAAAAAAAAGTTGTGGGGAGTTGGCAACCCTGTTGGGAAGGAGCTGAGTGGGAGCTAAACGGCCGCACGAGGCATTTAACCTCTCAATCATGGGGCATCTTTACTGTACAATGTAAGCAGCAGGTGCAACCAGAGCCCCTGAAACCAAATTTTTGCCTCAGCACCGCATTGCTTTTCTCAGGTATTAGGGCCCAAATTATGATTTTGCACACAGGCCCACAGCTTTCATAAAATAACCCCTGGTTATGTCATATAATGGCTGCTGTGTACTGTGGCAGGCTAGCCAGGGGGAGGGGTGACACCGTATTTTACTGCACCAGGTGACACCAACATTGGTGATGCCAGTGAGGACACAGTAGTGATATAGAAGCCTGTGAGAGAACTAAAAAGTCCAGAGGCAAACCAGTGATAAATTACACCTGGTAGAAGTGTTGGATACCAGTGGTGCCAAAAACGCTAAAAAAAAAGTTAAGATTTGACTCCCAAGCACCAAGGTAAGTATAAAAACCTATTTTTTTACAGGCTGATTATAGTCTCATTTTACAGTTTTTACAGTAGTAACAGGGTTAAATATGGGCAGCACAGTGGCTAAATGGTTAGCACGTCCACCTGGCAGTACTAGGGTCGTTGGTTCAAATCCAAACCACGGCACCACCTGCCTGGAGTTTGCATGTTCTCCCTGTGCCTGCGTGGGATTCCTCCGGGTACTCCGGTTTCTTCCCACACTCCAAAGACATGCTGGTAGGTGAATTGGCTCCTGTCTAAATTGGCCCTAGTATGTGTATGTATGAATGTGAGTTAGGGACCTTAGATTGTACACCCCTTGAGGGATAGGGACTGATATGAATGTATAATATATATGTAAAGCGCTGCGTAAATTGATGGCGCTATATAAGTACCTGAAATAAAAATAATAAAATAAAATAAATAAGTTAAAAATGGTCACAGTTATATAGTACAGGCACCTAAAGGTGCACATACTGTAACTGCAACAGCTTGTAAAACCTAAATTTAGTGCACATGTGCAATATTTGAGGTTCAATGCACCTGGAGTCTGATTAGCAGACGGGAGGCTTGATTAAAGTGGGTCTGGGCAGTAGACTACATGTTTTGTAAAGGGGTTAGATGGGACATGTGGAGTTCTGTGGAATAAACATTAAGGATAAGTGGGTCTATCTGATGGGGAGTGGAACATAGGGGGCAAGAGTAGAAACAACCGTTAGGGAGCAGTCATTTTATTTTAAGTGACGACAAACAGTAACACTGCTTGGTGGAGGTGTTCGTTCTTAAAAGGAGTGGAAAATGAATTCCCAGAATGAACTGTAAAAAAAAACCCCAAAAACCCAATACACTAGCGGCTGTTTTTTTCACCTTCGAAGTAGTCTCTTGTGAAGTGACGTACTTTTTTAGATGACTGTGCCACTGCTGGAAACATTTCTGGAATTCTTTTTCCAGAAGGCTCCGTAGTATTGTTGATGCAGCAAGCTGGATGTTCAAAAGTGTCATCAAATCTGTGTCCTTTGAAGGCAATTTTTTAGTTTAAAAAAAAAACAAAAGTTGCAGGGTGCCAAGTCAGGGCAATGAGGTGGTTGGTCAAATTGTGCAATGTATTTCTGTGCCAGGAACTTGCAGGAGCTTTGTCATGGTGGAGGATCCACTTGCCAGACCAGACTCCTGTAAAAGTAATTCCATCCACATTTGCATCTGTCCTTTGTGTTTTTGGCTGCCCACTTCTTGCGTCATCATGGACATCTTCCTGCCCCTCCTTAAACCGCCTATGCCATTCAAGAACACTTCATTTCTTCATGGAATGTTCACCATAGGCCTGCTGTAACAGAGCTAAAGTTTAACTTGCAGTTTTGCCAAGTTTAACCAGTTCTGCGCCGCCCTATAGCAGAAATACTACTACAAGGTGCAACAAGTGTGAAAAATCATGTATATATATACGTGATTTTGCAGTACCGGGTAGTGGACGCTCACCCAACCCGCGCCGTTATTCGCAGTCTCAGCTGTCAATCACTGGGTTCCAGCCGTTGATCACTCGCTGACACCCGGTGATTGCCGAGTATCTCTGTCGGGGGAGAGACCTCTGTATAAACACACAGATCTCTCCCCTGTCAACTCCTGCACACTGCTTTGTATGACTCTGCATAGCACAGCCATACAAAGCAGTGTGCTTACAGTGAAGCACACACACAGCCCAAGTAGTGAAACAGCACACAGTTAACCCTTTGATCACCCCAGATGTAAACCCCTTCCTGCCCAGTGCCAGTAGTACAGTGTCAGTGCTTTTTATTAGCACAGATCACTGTATTGGTTTCACTGGGGATGTCAGTCACACCAAGTCAGTCCCCCCAGTGTCAGAATGCCCGCTGCAGTCCCGCTATAAGTATCTGATTGCCGCCACTACTAGTAAAAGTAAATAAATACAAATTCCAGTACATATACTGCCATTTGTAAACGCTTTGACTTTCACTTAAACCAATTAGTTTACACATATTGAAATTTTTTTTTAGCTAAGATGTAGCAGAATACATTTTGGCCTAAATTTATTATGAAATTTGATTTTTAAAATTTTTTTACTGGACATGTTTAATAGCAAAAAGTCAAAAATATTGTTTATTTCTCAAAATTGTCAGCCTTTTTTTGTTTATAGCGCAAAAAATAAAAAACGCACAGCTGATCAAATACCACCAAAAGAAAGCTCTATTTGTGGGGAAAAAAGGACATACATTTCTTTTGGGTGCAGTGTTGCATGACAGCACAATTGTTAGTTAAAGTAACGCAGCACTGTATCACAAAAAATGCCCTGATCAGGAAGGAGGGGGGGGGGGGAGTAACAGGTAAATGCACACACGTGTTATTTGTTCTACTACTCCATAAAGACTGAGCTCAGGTTTGAACATTTCAGAACATGCTCAAGTGCAAATGGCTTGGTGACTCACCACAATAGGGCTACTCTGTGGGCATTCCGGGAATTAAATTGTCACACCTGATACTGTATTTAGATGATATGCATGCAAGGGGCAGTGAAGTCTCAGGTGGGCCAGGTCTTGCGTTTGCCTTCAAGGGCTTTGGGTGGGCTCCTAACAATGCTAAGTTCTGGCCAGTGATAGAGATTTTGACAAAGAAGAGGATATGTAGGCTTAGCTTTGGAAGGTGGTAGGGGGCGAGATCCCCTGACAGTCATTTCTGTTATGGGCGACCTCAGTTAGGCCAGATGAATACCAGGAGCCCTTAACAGGTGCAGTTTATTGGGTCATTCAGTTATACTCCTATATTAGAAGTTTTTAAGGCAATTTCCCAGACTTGGTAGGTGATCACTTAATCCTACTATGTTGATGGCTTGTTTACTATTGTTTTGCTCTGGTTTTGTGAAAAATGTTAAAATGAATTATATTATGTATGCTAATTTGAATTTTTATTGTTAATCCATCGGTTTTAAAAATAATTGTAGGTTGGAGTTACATCTGTTACATTGATACTCGACAAATGCATCTGGAATGGTATGTGGTGGTGACTTTGTTTGCAAGACAAATTGTTATACATACTGGTGATGTATCTAATTTTTGTATGCTTTTGCAAAATTTATATAAAATGTATTTTTAAAAAATTGAAGGCGTCATCCTATTTCATTTAGATTTATAAAAAATAAATTCAAATTAAGTTGCAGAGTTTGTGTGATTATTGATAGGGCAGAAGGAGAGGCCCATGGCCTCAACTCAGGTCACGACTGATTTTAGTTTGTTTTTTGGGATTGACTTGTAAATAAAAAGGCAGCACCCCCCTTTAAATAAAGGACATATGTCATGACACTCAACATACAATGTGGCAAAAAAAACCCAAAAAACCCACGTGTACTAGCACTTCCATAGTGTTCTGATTGATGCCACTAGAAAGACAAATACCTCTACTGCGTGTCGAATATTTACAGTGATGTACCAAAAAAAGAAAGAAATAAATAAAACAAAGAAGAAATGCCTATCTCCTGTGTCAGCACTTCCCAATCATTCACGACAAGGCAGGACACTATCTGAATTATCTGTTCCTGCGCCTGAGATTCCTTATTTACTCACCGTGTCTTTGATGATTAATGAAGAATTCATTGCCTGCGGCAGATTTTGCCTACTTGGCATTACTAAGAAATTATAAGAACACTATTTTATTTTTTGACACGCATTATTTTCACTCCGCTGAGAACCTACCCTGCTACTGTTGGTTTGAATTATATGGCGAGAGATTGAACATGAAGCATTTAGATTAGCATTAAGAGGACGAGCATTGTGAGGCAATCGGCAGGAATCCGCAAGCTGTCGTGTTTGACTTCACCTCCTTCGTACAGGTAATCAGTATTACTTCGATTTGATATCCTGAATAAAGGAATGGAGACCCAGACGCTGGGGAAATAGGGAGAAAGACACCAATTTAAAGTAATACTTTGTACTGTAAACCAGAAATTGACTAACCTAGTAATAGAGAAATCATTTGTCCACCTCTGCACAGTTCTGGGATGTAGACTAGGAAGGAGTGAGGACCTTAGGCCTTCTATACATGTGTAGGCAGGTGCAGACTACATTCTCCACTGCAGGTAGCACTCATCTAGAATGGCAATGCAGCTTGGGGGAGGAAGTCAAGAGAATCTGGGTTCTTCAATGATTCCCTTGGTCCCTTGGGGTAGTGTTCCATTTGGCTATGCTGCTTCCAGGTAACCCTGGCAGCCATCTTGGGTCACACAGAGTTTTTTTTAAATCCCTGCACCCAGGTTTTGGCATGACTTTTACGAGTAGCTAGTATACGGACAGGATACCCAGAGGTTCCAGAGGAGTAGGGAAAGCTTAGGACTTTCATCTGTAACTCAGCAAGCTCCCTTTTGGGTTGAACCAACCAGGCCACACTCCGCTCTCCTTGGCAGGTGCTTTCTTCAGCTTGGGCCTACTCACCGCTCAGTCTCCATTCTAACTGTTGTGAGTTTTCTGGTCAGGTCTGTTCCACTGCCGGGCTGTTTTACAGGTTCTTCAATACATTGTTTGCCTAATCCAGGACTCAGTGTGTTTCCTTCCCCCTCACCACACTGCACCTGCCTAACACATGGACAGATGAGGGTGGTAAAAACAGGCAGATGAACAGTAGCTTTACTATCCTCCAACTGCCAAGCCGCAAGTTAAGGTCCCATTTACAGTTGTGACTGAGGGTGTGTGAAGTAAAAACGCATGGTTGTACTGAGATTTTAATGTCCCCCCAATCGCTCCCCCTCCCTCAGTTTACCCTAAAATAACTCTTCATTGGCCCAATTAGGGCATAGTGCTATAATCTCCTGAAAGCCCACTCCCAACCCACTTATACTCACCTCTGGAGTGCTCCCTGTGTGAAACGAATGCAAAACCATGTGTAAGCTCTGTGTCAGAGATGATTGATGATGTCCTCACATAATAGTGTTTGCCTGGGAAGGAACACAGCATTCTAGGAGAAAGTCTCACGCTACCTCAGGTACTTATATAGCGCTGTCAATTTACGCAGCACTTTACATATATATTGTACATTCACATCAGTCCCTAACCCTCAAGGGGCGTACAATCTAAGGTCCCTAACTTACATTCATACATACGCATACTAGGGCCAATTTACACAGGATCCAACTAACCTACCAGCATGTCTTTTAGAGTGTAAGAGGAAACCAGAGTACTTGGAGAAAACCCACGCAGGCACAGAGAGAGCATGCAAACTCAAGGCAGGTGGTGCCATGGTTGAGATTTGAACCAATGACCCTAGTACTTCCAGGTGGAAGTGCTAACCATATAGCCACTGTGCTGCCCCAAGTATCAAGTATTATTCAAGGGCTCCAATGTAGCAGAAGGGGAGTACAAGTGGGTTTGGGAATCGAGCAGCACAGTGGCTAAATGGTTAGCACTTCCGCCTGGCAGTTCTAGGTCCGAGGTTCAAATCCCAACCACAGCACCACCTGCTGTGGAACTGTTGATTTGCCACATTAGGGAGGAGACCTGATCTTTTATCCTCTGTCAAGAGTCTCAATTCATTCACTTAAAAGGGCCCTCTATTATGTATCTCAACAGTGCATGGCCATTTTTTCCCGTGCACGCATGACAAAAGAAGACAAGGGTAGACCTCTGAGGAGCACACAAACTAAAATGCAGATGATGTACATAAAGCGAAGTTAAAACCTCAAACATTACATATTAAGTAGAGACCTGTAGAGTAATATGTTGCTGGTTGCAATTTTTTTCATACGATAATTGCGCAATATATCAAATCCGTACTTTCAGTACAAAATACACTTATATTCATTTTAGTGCATAAAATAACCCTAATTTTTTTGAAGAAATTAAAAGCTGAGGGTGTGTTGAATAATTAGATACTAAACATGTCAAGCCTTAAAATTGACAAGTAATGGAGACAACTCTTTAAAAGCCTTTACACTACAGCTTATCAAGAGTTACCTGTGAATGATGGCCCTAACATTATTGCTCTCAGTCCAACATGCATTGTAATCAGGGGCGGACTGACCATTTGGAAACTCGGGCACTGCCCGAGGTCCCGGGGTCAGTAGGGGGCCCCATGAGAGGCCCCTGGTACCTTTTTCATAGGCTTTTTTGAGTTTGGGCAAGGACACAGGGGCCCCATGATCCCCTATTCCAAAAAGAATCTTCCCTCTTACAACAAATTTCCACCTATATTAAAACACCAAACATACCAGTGATAATTATATAAACAGACTGACAATAATCATAAAGTCCAGTGTCTCAGTAGTTCAAAAAAACTCAATAAATCAAAAGTGGAGAACTTGAAATTTTCTTGCAATGTTGATTGTGTCCAATGACTTTTGTGGAAAACCTCAAAAATAAAGAAACTCAAAATAGTGCATTAACGTAACACAAAAAAAAAAAAATATATATATATATACTGTATATGGTAAGGGGTATGTTTGGTGTTTTAATATTGGTGGAAATTTGTTGTAAGAGGGAAGATTCTTTTTGGAATAATTTATTTGATTTCAAACTTTCAGGGTTTGAAAGTTTTTTTTCTAATTAGAAATTAGAGTGGGTTTAGGGTTTTTTTGGTTTGATATCATATTCACAATTGTATTTACATGATCCCCTATTGCCCGGGGGCCCCATGAGTTGTCAGTCCGCCCCTGATTGCAATACCAAATATGTGTTGCACAACAGTTATTTACATACATGTGTGCATCTGATGTATACATTTATGTTTTATGCATATGAACATGGATGCAGGGGACAGTCTTTTCTCCAGGAACGGAATTTAATTCCTTCTGTCCAATCAGCATGACTTTTAACAACACCTGATAACCTTTGTGCATAGGTCCAATTTAATAAGAATAAAAAATCTTTATACACTAGGCGGCCCTACGTGCTCTGCCTAGCAGAATATTTATTTATTACCATACAGAAGCCATTGTTTGCACAATGTTTTTTCATTATAATGTACAAACAGTGTTAATACAACGGAACATTGTTAATTCTAAGATAAGATCTGTTGAAGTTATACAAACAAAGACGCAGTTCCCCTTGCTCGGAAAACCTTACTGGTTAAACACTTGAGTGGAGCACCAGCAGACGACAGGATTATATGGAAATGCGTCTGACAGCTCAGTCTCCATACAAAAGCCTACCGGGAGTTGTGAATTGAAAGCATTAAGTGCAAGATATGTATTTTGCAAAATATTGGGAATTTGCAGAGGCGTGAAGTAAATTACATGGTGGAAATGGTGTTTAGTGCAGATCATCTCAAGAGCAACAGGTGGAAAGTTTAATAATATCTGAAAACGGCATTTATTATTAAAGTCAAACATTCATGCTGCAACATGGTTCTTCCTGCAGGCTTTTTACAAGTTAGGTATATAAAATGTGTGCATGCATACTAGTTTCATACACTAGACCCATGAGGCATGTGCCTATCCACTTAGCGACATTGTAACCACACTGGCCCAAGGGTCAACATTATTGTTTCAAAGTTGTCAGCTTAAAGGCATTATTTCCAGGCTCTATGGTCACCTAAATGGGTTGCATCTCCCTGACAAGTCTAAGGCTAAGGTCCAGTGGGACACTGAGCTAGATCATGAGTTTTCCTCAGAGGACTTGCTGGATATGATTTTGAACATACATAAGTGTACTCGTTCTATTGCTATAAAGAGACCCTGGTGAAGCTCCATATGAGATGATATCTGGTTTCTGCTAAACTTCACAGGATATATGAGAATGTCCCTAAGACCTGCTTTAGAGGCTGCCCAGAGAAAGAGGCACATTTCTCCATATTTTTTGGAATTGTAAGGCACTTAAACAGCTTTGGCAAAAGGCAGCCACCAAGGTAGCTCAGGTCACAAGAGTTCAGTTAACTTTGATCTTACCAATGTGTTATTTTTTGTACCAGATGTGCCGCCTCCTACCCAAAAACTAATCCACAACCTCTTTAGTGCTATACAATGGACTGTAGCCCTCATTTGGTGCTCCTCTATGGTTTCTTGGTCTCAGGTACTACAGAGAATGGAAACCTTTAGATTGATAGAAGTAATCCACCACACCATCATGGATACCTTACATATCTTTCATCATAAATGGGAGATGTGGTCTTCTTATTTTGTTATATCAATATAAGAGTCAGACTGTTATATGTTTGGTTATAATATGTTTTTGTGCATAGAGAACCATATACTTGTACTCAGGGGTGGACTGACCATTTGGAAACTCGGGCACTGCCCGAGGGCCCGGGGTCAGTAGGGGGCCCCATGAGATGCCCCTGGTACCTTTTTCATAGGCTTTTTTTTGCTTGGGCAAGGACTCAGGGGCCCCATGATCCCCTATTGCCCGGGGGCCCCATGAGTTGGCAGTCCGCCCCTGCTTGTACTCTATTTTTTATTGCTGGATTGAAACTATATATATTGCATTCCATCAAAATAGGTATATGTATAAGCTATGAAATTGATATTTCTATTTTGTTCCTTTTTTTATTGTACTGCTATTTTAAACCCCAATAAACAGCGTTTGTATTAAAAAATAAAAAGTTGTCAGCTTTCCTGCTTAGAAAAACAACATTTTGGAGGCTTCTAACTGGAAAATTTGATTCCTAGAACTGTCCCTTATTTTAGGCACATTATTTTTTTACAGATAGAAAGCTTAAAAAAGTTAAGCATATTAAGAAAAAGCACTACTACAGCTCCCCCAGCCTTTCTGTGGCTGCAGCACACATTCAAAGAAGGTGAGGCTGGTCCCTGGATGTGTTTACAGTAATTGGAGAATTTGTTGGGATAAATAGCACACTTACAACAGGTCTCTGCTAACACCTTGACGAGTTTCACACCCAAAGGTGGTAACCTTATGAATAAGTACCTTTGGGTGTGAAGGTATCAAGATGATAGTTAGACCTGTTGTATTTGTGCTATTTATACTGATTAACCATCTGATCACTGCAAACAGCTCCATGGACCATGTTCTTTGAGTACTGATTAAACCAGAACTACAGTATATTAGCCAACCAAAGAGAACCTACTAAATATATGAATGCTCCATATGGCAAATGGGGGTAGCCTACTTCCAATTTTTTCAAAAACAAAAACTATTCATACATGTACTGATTCTACAAACAACGAATCTTCCCTGTCGGTTATTATATTCTGACAAAAATGGTCAAGGGTGTCAGAATACTTGAACAATGACTGCAGCTGACTAGATGTTGTTACTTTTCATTCCAACAATTTTTCACCTGGCTTCCTTAATATGCAGAGTGAAATTTCCTGAGTTGGGTGGTTGCGGAAGGGTCAAAGATCAAATTTTGGCTAATTCAGCAGGAAACATTATATTTATATTGCTATCTTTAGTATGCTAAGGCACTGCCTATTATAAACAACTTGTTTTTAACACAGTGTTTGTCTTACTGCCTACATGAACAGTGGGGTTGATTTACAAAAACGGAAGCACTCAGAATCTGTTGAAGCTGTGCAAGTTAACTTCAGCTCGTTCAATTAAACTTTTTCAATAAAACCTGAAAGTTGATTGGTTTTTATGCAAAGCTGCACCAGATTTTGCATGTTCCAGTACTATTAACCCACCCCCCCCCCATATCTGTATGCCATTTTTCAGGGTCGGTTTCCCGATGGTGTGAAAAATGACCATGTTCGCATTTAATATGTAGACAAACCCACCTTCTGATGGGGTGACAAAGAACACAGTTTGGAGACAGGGACAAAGTGTTGTCACTTGGGTCATGTCAGGATTCTCAGGTATTATTTTAATTTAACTGAAGATGAAAAAACACTAAGAATTACGTGTTTATCATATTAGGATTTTGAAGCTTATGTGAGATTTTTGTGATTGGGGTTACATATACTGTAATAATTAATTGCATTGGTACTGAATTTATAACTACTTAAAAAACATTTTTTTAAAGTAATGCTGCTCCAATGTTCCAATAGGCTTCTGAAGAGACTACCCGCAACTACTCCGCAACATCTCCAAAATACGCCCGTTCCTAACTCCAGAAACTACAAAGCAACTCATTCACTCCCTTATCATCTCCCGACTTGACTACTGTAACTCCCTCCTCGCCGGCCTACCCCAACACAGGCTTTCCCTGCTTCAGTCTATCCTGAATTCTGAGGCCAGACTCATCCACCTTACCAACCGCTCCGTATCCGCCACCCCCTCTGGCAATCCCTCCACTGGCTTCCAATTGCCCAACGCATAAAATTCTAAATATTAGCATTGACGTACAAAGCTGTTCATAACACTGCCCCAAACTACATCACCGACCTGATATCCATCTACCACCCAAAACGTACTCTCCGCTCCTCACAAGACCTCCTACTCTCCAGTTCCTTGGTCTCCTCCTCCCATGCCAATCTCCAGGATTTCTCCAGGGCTCCCCCATCCTCTGGAACTCACTACCCCAATCCATCAGACTGTCACCTTCCCTCCTCACCTTTAGGCGCACCCTGAAAACCTACCCTGACCTCACCTAATTGCTGATCTCCTCCGCTCTTCCCACCACTCCATCCCCCACAGCTATTTCCTCCTGTATCACTCTCCCCTCCCTCCTAGATTGTAAGCTCCAAGAAGCAGGGCCCTCCAACCCCTCATGTATTGCATCATTACTGTACTGTCTTGTGTACTGTCTTCCATTATAATGTACAGCGCTGAGCAAACCGTTGGCGCTATATAAATACTGTATAATAATAATAATACCCCCAGCGCAAGAAACTCCTAAAGGCTGCAGCAATGTAACATGAGACTGTTAGTGACTTCCCCATTTTTAATGTAATCATGCAATAAGACAACTAGAGTATACAAGACATGAAGACTGTGCAACAGATCAATGCATAGTATACAGATCCATTTTTTTAAACTATTGCCTAAAAGTCCATCACGGATGTCCTTAAGTTACACAGAAGTAGAGATGTGTGACATGAAATGATACCAAATGTTTATTTGCATCTATATGGGTCCCATCGTTTGTATGGGAATGATTATGTGTTCATATGTCTGGTACCCTGATAAACAATATAAATGAAAAATGATATAGAGAAGCAAGCATACAATACAAATTGGATGTTTGTTCCTCCAACTCCTACCAATCTGCCTAAACCAGCCTTTCTTAACCATTTCAACACAGAGGAACCCTTAAAATAACTTTCGAATCTCAGGGAATCCCTGCTAAAGTGCACTTCTGAACCTTGTGCACATCACCAACCTGATATCCATCTACCACCCAAAACGTACTCTTCGTTCCTCACAAGACCTCCTACTCTCCAGCTCCCTGGTCTCCTCCTCCCATGCCAATCTCCAGGATTTCTCCAGGGCTTCCCCCATCCTCTGGAACTCACTACCCCAATCCATCAGACTGTCACCTTCCCTCCTCACCTTTAGGCGCACCCTGAAAACCCATCTCTTCAGAGAAGCCTACCCTGACCTCACCTAATTGCTGATCTCCTCCGCTCTTCCCACCACTCCATCCCCCACAGCTATTTCCTCCTGTATCACTCTCCCCTCCCTCCTAGATTGTAAGCTCCAAGGAGCAGGGCCCTCGAACCCCTCGTGTATTGTATTGTTACTGTACTGTCTCGTGTACTGTCTTCCATTATAATGTACAGCGCTGAGCAAACCGTTGGCGCTATATAAATACTGTATAATAATAATACCCCCAGCGCAAGAAACTCCTAAAGGCTGCAGCAATGTAACATGAGACTGTTAGTGACTTCCCCATTTTTAATGTAATCATGCAATAAGACAACTAGAGTATACAAGACATGAAGACTGTGCAACAGATCAATGCATAGTATACAGATCCATTTTTTTAAACTATTGCCTAAAAGTCCATCACGGATGTCCTTAAGTTACACAGAAGTAGAGATGTGTGACATGAAATGATACCAAATGTTTATTTGCATCTATAGGGGTCCCATTGTTTGTATGGGAATGATTATGTGTTCATATGTCTGGTACCGTGATAAACAAATATAAATGAAAAATGATATCCAATTTGTATTGTATGCTTGCTTCTCTATGTTTGTTCCTCCAACTCCTACCAATCTGCCTAAACCAGCCTTTCTTAACCTTTTCAACACAGAGGAACCCTTAAAATAACTTTCGAATCTCAGGGAATCCCTGCTAAAATGCACTTCTGAACCTTGTGCATACTGCATTCATGGTATTTAACAATGCCTCTTTAAGGCCCTCCAACTTTTAGTGCAAATTGGCCACACCCACCCTTTCATGGGGTGTGCTCTTTTCCTATGGGGTGGGGGAAGCTTGTGTTGGGGGCGTGAGTTTTCTGCACCTATTGTCTGAGAAAAAAAGCCCTGGGTGTCAGTGAGAACATATCTGAGAGGCAGACATTCCTCATTTGCACTAACATCTACTGCTTGGACCTTGTAGAAGGGGGTAGACAGGAAAGCTTGTCTTGAGAATTTGAATGTTAGTGCAAGTAAAATAGGGATCATGGACAGCATTCAATTGTTTTTGTACTTTCTAGAACACACTGCAGTTTCAGTCCCTCTCCCTGTCTCCTGTTGCTCTGGAAGCTGCGTCTCACCTCAGTCTTTTGAGTCAGTTACCAGAAAAGTGAAGAGTACTTTTCGCTCTCATTTTGGCTCTTGCATCCTACTGATGAGTAGATGGGCATTTTGTAAAATATTTCCCTTTGCATTTGTCAGCAGTGCTACTCCGCAGGTGATCTAACAGATACAAAAAAAACTCAAAAGGGCTATGTTTGACCCTAATTGCCTGCAGTGTAAGCACATCTTAAGAGGACCTGCTGTGTTCAAAGCAACACAAAGCAAAGCAGGTCCAAAGGAGTCTCAGAAATTTCATCCACACTGCGTCATTCCAGTAAATGGGAATCTGCTGACCTGAATTTGATGTGCGTTTCAAAAGCACATCAAATGCAGAACAACAATGTGTGTGTACATAAACCTTTCATCTCCCTTTGTATCACATGAGACTTTTAATCCAGATTGAAACAATATTAGATATATCTGGGACTTTATCACTGCCACCGACAGTTAGCAACACTCAATAATAGGTTGAATATCTCAAATTTATTGTACAAAATCTATTTATAAAAATACATACAACAACCATAAAATTAGATGCTACATACTGTATTTTTCATCTGTAAACACACTATACTGTATATATGCATGTCAATATATATATATGCCATATATACCATACCATAGGTTCACATTTCAAATATGGTCATACACAGATATTTAAATATTACACTATGGTTTGTTTTAATATCAAAATACTACACTATGAGTAGTCTTCTTTTCATATTCTTCATCTGATTACTGGATGGGAGTCGTTTTTTAAGGCCTTTAAAGATCTTATGAAATGAAGATTCAATCTTATCCTGGGGAGGATGTTCAGCTTCATCATCTGCACTACTGATCCCTCTTTTGGGCTGCGATTGTTGACCAGTGTGTTTCGGTCAGAACGTCCGGTAAGGGGCTTATTCATTAGGGTGCCTTGGTGATGGTGGATTGTGCTGAACTCCTCTTTGTGCAATATATCCAAACTTTTTTGGAATATTTTGACTTTATGATTATCTATTGTGATATAGATTAGCGCTGCATTTTTCACTGTTTATTATACACAGATATTTGCTCAGAGCAACAAAGTGAGAGCAGCTTAGTTCCAGAGTAAGCTTCATCAGCAACCCAGAGGTAATATAAATAGGATTCTACTATGTACAGTATGTGACATACAGTGAGGAACAGAAGTATTTGAACTCCCTGCGATTTTGCAAGTTCTCCCACTTAGAAATCATGGAGGGGTCTGAAATTCACATTGTAGGTGCATTCCCACTCTGAGAGACAGAATTTTAAAAAAAATGCAGGAAATCACATTGTATGATTTTTAAAGAATTTATTTGTCTTGCACTGCTGAACATAAGTATTTGAACACCTAAGAAACTGCAAGAATTCTGGCTCTCAAAGACCTGTTACTGTGCCTTTAAGTCCACCTCTACTCCACTCATTAATCTAACTTAGTAGCACCTGTCTGACCTCTTTAAAGACACCTGTCCACCCCACAGTCAGTCATATGCCAACTACTACCATGGGCAAGACCAAAGAGCTGTCAAAAGACACCAGAGACAAAATTGTGGACCTCCACAAGGCTGGAAAGGGCTACAGGGCAATTGTCAAGCAGCTTGGTGAAAATAGATGAACTGTTGGAGCGATTGTTAGAAAATGGAAGAGGCTAAAGACGACTGTCAGTCTCCCTCGGACTGGGGCTCCATGCAAGATCTCACCTCGTGGGGTATCACTGATGATAAGAAAGGTGTGGAATCAGCCCAGAACTACAAGGGAGGAGCTGGTCAATGACATGAAGAGAGCTGGGACCACAGTTTCAAAGGTAACTGTCGGTAGAACACTACACCATCATGGTTTCAAATCATGCATTGCACAGAAGGTTCCCCTGCTCAAGTCATCACATGTCCAGGCCCATCTGAAGCTTGCCAATGACCATCTGGATGATTCAGAGGAGGCATGGGAGAAAGTCATGTGGTCAGATGAGACCAAAGTATAACTTTTTGGTCTAAACTTCACTCGTCATGTTTGGAGGAAAAAGAAGGATGAGTTGCATCTCAAGAACACCATCCCTACTGTGAAGCATGGGGGTGGTAACATGCTTTGGGGGTGCTTTTCTGTGAAGGGGATAGAACGACTGCACTGTATTAAGGGGAGGATGAATGGGGCCATTTATTGTGAGATTTTGAGCAACAACCTCCTTCCCTCAGTCAGAGCATCAAAGATGGGTCGTGGCTGGGTCTTCCAACATGACAACGACCCGAAGCACACAACCAGGATAACCAAGGAGTGGCTCCGTAAGAAGCATATCAAGGTTCTAGAGTGGCCTAGCCAGTCTCCAGACCTAAATCCAATAGAACATCTTTGGAGGGAGCTGAAACTCCGTGTTGCTCAGCGACAGCCCCAAAACCTGACAGATCTAGAGGAGATCTGTGTGGAGGAGTGGGTCAAAATCCCTGTTGCAGTGTGTGCAAACCTGGTCAAGAACTACAGGAAACGTTTGACCTCTGTAATTGCAAACAAAGGCTTCTGTACCAAATATTAACACTGATTTTCTGAGGTGTTCAAATACTTATGTTCAGCGGTGCAAGATAAATAAATTCTTAAAAAATCATACAATGTGATTTCCTGAATTTTTTTTTTAAATTCTGTCTCTCAGAGTGGGAATGCACCTACAATGTAAATTTTAGACCCCTCCATGATTGGGAGAACTTGCAAAATTGCAGGGTGTTCAAATACTTCTGTTCCTCACTGTATGCTGCAAACCAAAGCTAAAAAGCCTCTCACAAGGGAGGGCTAAAGGGTGGGATGAAAAGAAAGGCTGAGATCTGTGTTGGCTAGTTATGGATATCTCAGTGAAGTGGATGAATGCTTTCGATATTTGGTTCCTAAAGGAAATTAGTGCCAAATTAGTCTGTATGTGTTGCCTGCAGTCAATCCAGTAGCCCGACCTGTGAGATCAGATGGTATCTTCCCCTAAATATCATGTAGAGGCCACTGAAAATGAGTCTCACCATAATTGGTATCCTAATGTCCTACATGATGCCGTCCCATATCCAGATCAGATCCTCTGTAAAATCCCAGCTCCAGCAAAATTCAGGAGAATAGCACCCCCAGCTCTAGCATAGCTGGGACCTTGCTAAGCATATGCAGAGATATAGCTGAACTGCCCAGCAGAGCGGTAGACCTACAGGCTGGGAACTTACCCTCCTGGACAAGAACAGGGCTGCCCCAGACCTCAGACTTTATATGCACCCCATCCACCCCAGCACCCCTTCCTCCAAGGATTGTCTGGGACCACATACATATTCAGGCTGTAAATTTGACTCTTTCAGCCCACTACATTCCAAAATCCTCCAAAAGGCAGGATCTGGGTCTGTAACCAGTGAAACCCAGAACAGCCCAAAGTAATTAAAAGTTGCTTCACTGATTACAGGAGAGCCAAAAAGAACTAAATTTACCCAACGTAACTAGCAGCCTATCTAGAATGTGCTACACTCATAATGACATGTAAGCATTGTCCAGTACAGCAGCGCAGCAGAATGCTGAGGCCCTGCCTACAAGGAGCAGTTTCTTGATTCCCCAGAGCACACAGTATGCGGGCTAAATAATGGCTAGCATCATTCAACCAAGAAGATCTATGGCAGCAGCAGGGCTTATCAGAACTTCTGCATGGAGTCAGAGCTGGAGATGAGTCATTTTTTACATTCTGAAATCTGGGATGAATTGTTTTTTTTGTATCAAGCATTTATATTTTTAGGGAAAATGTGAAGCTAATCATTAAATTCAGTGCAATGATGCTATCTGATCTATTGTCCTTCCACAGCTTACATAAAACTGAGCAGCCTCCAAGTACTCTCGGGTACACCAGATCTTCTAGTAAAGACTAGAATTGCCAATTAGCCAGTCCAGGCCTGCAAGGCATTAGCTGCAAATATTCCAAAGGCTCAAAGAGATCCACATCTATAAAAATCTCATCATTATTCTAGATGGTCATCTAACTGCTTACTGAAGCATGGTGTTAAATCATTAAAAAATATCAATGCTACTAGTACACAAAACCTTTTTTTTTTCATTGGGGAAAAAAAGCACATAATTGAAATTTTTTTTCTTTTTTAGAATGAGCTGCAACACTTTCCCCCAGGACCAATTTTCACTTTTGCTTTTCAATGTTGCGTGTGTTGAGCAGCGAATTGGCTCTTTAACCTTATTAGACCAAAACTGACCAACAGAGATACTAGCGCAGAAACTGGCTGGCAAAGGAGAGAAAAAACACTTAAGCCTTGAAAAGCAGCCCTACCGCTAATGGGATTGTAAGCGGAGTAACAATCAAATCTGAGAAAAAAAACACTTGGACCGTATTTACCTTTTTTTTTTTTTTTTTTATCAGAACAAGCAATGGAAAGCTGGAGCTTGTTTCAAATAAAACCTACAATGAACTGGTAACTTGTGGCATTCTAGTCTTTTAGTAGGTGGGGGGTATTTTTGACTTTGGGGAAGGGAGCACGCAGGGCTTGGCGATTATGATGAATCACAATGTGTAAACAATCTGTGCGGAGGAGAACAGTGCCATGCCGAGCCACTCAGAAATACTTTGTGCTGCTTTTCAATAGCCAACAACTGCTGCTCAGTGGGAGGCGAAATTGGCTGGCAGGATGTGCCACTAGAGATCAGCGCACTTGACATTTGGTATGTGTTCATTATTATGACTTTGTTAAATTCTTTCTGGCATAATCTGATTGTGCAATGTTGGCTGCTACGATAAATGCCAGTGTGGGCCTGCTTTATGAGAAGCAACACAACGGCTGCGAGAGAATTAGCTACAAATGAACAAAACAGTGACCTTGTATTCGTTAATTATTTCAGGTTAATGTTGGATCTATAAAATGCAGAGTAAATAAACTGATGGCCTGCTTTCTGAGCCAGTGAGTTGTTTAAGCTAGGACTAGAGCAGTCAGTGCCCTCAACGATGTGTGTTTTTTACGCTTTGCTTTATACAGCAGTGCTTGCCAACAAGGGCCTTATGTAAAATCTGAATGAGATACAAGTGCCATATTAATCATATTTATTGGTATTTAAAGGAAACCAAAGTGCATTCAGTTCAAACTGAGCATTTAATGAAAATACATAAACAATTGTGTTGACATGCATTTTGTTTTTTTTTTTGAATCAGAAAATTTATTGAGAAAGTTATGCTTTTTTTAACACGCTGCATTTAGCTACATTCCAAACTGCATTTTTTTTAGTTTTTTTTCAGTACAGTCAATATTAGGGGTCAAAATTTGAACACTTTTTTTTATTATTATCATAGGCTTGGTTGGTTGCATGTTCCCATGAGTTTTTGCACATTGCATAGGAATGCAGACATGCTACATTTTTGTGCAATGCATCGGTGTGGTGTGAACATTTGTTTCCTATGTGTCCTTAGGAAACAAAGGGCATGATGTAAACCATGTAGAGCAAGGGTAGCTTACATGATTTGGTAACCAGTCATGGGCCACAATGAAATTAAACAGCTCAGAATTTGGAATTTTTTATTTCCAATTACATAATGATGGCAGGAAGGGAGAGAATGAGAAGCTGTCTTTCAGCAGTTTCAGGAGGAAAATAGAGAGGATCGGTTCCTGTATATGCCACTCCTCCTGTCCAAGTGTAAAACAGAATGTGACAGGGAGGCTGCATGGGGAGCATGGGGCAGGGTTGCCATTGCAACCCCTGATGCTACATCAGTGGTTGGGTCTACGTTTCAAATAGGGGGTTTTACCACCACCCCCCAAACCGCAAATGTAAATGAGCCCTTACTGTCCTGAGCCCCCTATAAAGATATTTTCACACTGATGCACCTGTGCCTTTCCTGTGGGTTAGCTGTGCTTTGTTATAGACTATTATATCTTGTGGGTGTGGTACACTTTCTGAAAGTGCACCAAAAACTCAGGAATTCAGTTTGAGGTTGAGAGCCCCATCAAAGGGCTCCGAGCGCCACAGGTTGAGCACCCCTGATGTAAACTGTCCCATAATTCTAACTTTTTATGCAGATGTTCAGCCTGACTCGTATGCCTTACTTAATGCAATGGGTCAGCTACTGATTTTTAAGGTAAGTAAGAAATGTACACTGGGCATAAATAAACACCACTTTTAAGACTCTGAAAAATAAAATCACTTGTGAGTTCAGGAGAAAACCGCTTGAACAGAAAAAATGCTTGACGCACCTAAAATCCTCTTAATGCATCTAAATACGTCTCACATTTAGGCGCAGTTAGTACTTTAGAGTTCATTCACTTCGATGACTAGAATAAATTTTCTGGCCGATAGAATGTAAGAATTCTCAAATGCTTTGATACACCTAAATGTGTGTGCAAAATGTGGCTTTAGGCAAGTTTTTTAACCTCCTCGACGGTATGATTATTTCCGATTTTTTGTGCTGAAAGCGGTACCATTTTTTTGCATGAAAATATGTAGTTTTTTATTGTAGGCTGTAATTTTTAGGAATAACTCACTGAAATCTGTACGAACAAGAGTCTAGTAAACATTCCGGGTAGGATAAAATTTGAAACACGAAATCATAAATTATACTTTAATAATCATAAAAAAGAATAATATAATAATAATAAATTTAATTCAATAATATAATCAAACCAAAATTTGAAATACAGAGGCAAATTCGCACATCGCTGAGCAAAGTCGCAAAATCGTTTTCAGTGTCTGAGGACGAATTTCCCCACGAATCATTATCACTCAATTCTGCAAGTGGTTCTGATTTACTATCGCTGTTCTCTAGCTGGTCTAAAACCGCTTTTGACGTAAAGGGACGCTTTTTGGACGCCATGGACTTTTCTAAGTTTCCAGGCAGAAAGAACAGTCAAAATGCAGACAAGGCACAGGACAAAGCACTTGGGACAAAATGTATGTGAAATGCATTGAAACAGCAATGTTTTACTATGTAATAATCATTTTAAAAAAAATGAAATTTTTTAAAAATTTCAAATTTGCCGCCGGTCCCGGCGCCCGTACGTCCCGACGTCACAGGGATCGGAACACGGAAGCCGGATGCCGGCATCGGCCGGGGACGCTGCAGGGAACACATCGTGGGAGCGAAGGACAAGGTAAGTGCTGCAGAGACTCCCTATGCAGCGCCGCATGGTAAGCCCGAGTGTAGCTCGGGGTTACCGCTCTTGGTACTTAAATTTTACCCTGAGTTACACTCGGGAATACCGCTAAGGAGGTTATGTGCTGTGAATAGCAATCTTCGCCTGTGTGAGTGCTGCCTAAGGGTTGATTTGGACACGTGTCTAAATCTCTCTTGGCTCTGAATTCCAGGTTTATGTTTGGCTCGCGCTCCAGAGGCTACCGACAGGCGGTGACAGGTTTCACTGCCTGTTTTAGCCACAGTTTTGCAGACAATTGGGCATTTGAGGCGCTTCCTCATTTACTTGAATGTGTACTTTCAGTTGACATAATGCCTTCTGATCACTATATGTTGGATGGGCTTTGCTGCTGGTGGCTCAATAGCGCTTTTCTGCTGACCCCAACCGCCAGTCTAAATGAAGGGCTCATTTACACTTGCTTTAAATTGTGGCATTGGACATGCTTTTTTAACCACTTCCATGCCACCCTATAACAGAAATACTTCTACAGGGCGGCACGGGTGTGCAAAATCACGTGTATATATATATATATATATATATATATATATATATATATATATATATGTGATTTTGCAGTTCCAGGTAGGTAAAAAAAAATGCACAGGCGATCAAATACCACCAAAAGAAAGTTCTATTTGTGGGAAAAAAAGGACGTAAATCTCATT
The DNA here is from genome assembly GCF_062004578.1 of Staurois parvus. Lineage (NCBI taxonomy): Eukaryota > Metazoa > Chordata > Amphibia > Anura > Ranidae > Staurois > Staurois parvus. The sequence goes on from NW_028318236.1 coordinate 435,920, forward strand.
TGGGTGCAGCGTTGCATGGCCGCGCAATTGTCAGTTAAAGTAACGCAGCGCCGTAGCACAAAAAATGGTCTGGTCAGGAAGGGGGGTAAATCCTCTGGAAGGCAAGTGGTTAAAGCACCCTGAATGCTAATCAAACCACCTGTCACTAAATAAAATGGTTACCATTCTGTTCACATGTTGTGTTTGATTTGCTTTGCTTCAAAAATTATACCCCATGCTGCTCTCTTGGTGCTTCAAAGAGTCTCCAAATACTCCATAGATGTCTATGACAATGCTTGCTTACAGCACCTGCAGTTTTTGAGAGGCTTTCATTCAGCTTTGGTTTGGCTTTGTTTTGGAGGTATTGCAGGCATGAGAAATCCCAGGATACACTGAGAAACCAATAAGCGAACTTGAAAGATGTCATCAGCAGTCATTTCCAGGTCATGTGTACATATTCTCAGAGTGTCTGGTGCAGATGTCACATCTGGTATACATCAGGGAGTAGCAAGAAGGTGAGCAGGAGCAGAGCAACTAGAAGATGGCACATGTGGTGTGCAACATGGGAACACTATAGTGGAATGTGATCAGGGTCTGGAGAGAAAGGACTGAGCAGCAGAGGATCAGTAGAGCTGGGGGACCAAAGCAGGAGAAAATAGCAATATCATACGTGGTATGAAGCATGGGAGTAGTAGGGGATCAGCAGAGCTGGGGGTTACTACTGAGCAGGGGTACCAATGAGCGGGTACCAATGAGCTGAAAATCTGTTGAACAGGTGTTCTACTGGGGCCCTTTAAAACAAATAGAAATTCAACAGGCACACACAGGGTATTTGCCAAGCTTCCTTAAAGCTCCTAAAAGCATCACTGAAGCGTCATTGAAACACCATTGAAGCATCGCAGAAGCATCAAGGAACCATCAACACATCAAAAAAGCATGTTGAATCGGTAGGCGATTTAATGTGTGTTAAAGTCAAAGCAAGTGTGAATGAGCCCTAAGAGAGCTGTAATCTTTGAATTAATTTTTGGAAATGTATCGTTTAATACAATCACAGTCATAACAACCCTCCAAGACCAGTCAACATGTTTTCACATCAGGCCAAATGTGTCTAACCTTGCCAACCTTTAGCTAGCCTGTGTCTGTAATTCTCCCTTTCACACTACTTAATACATGTCAGTTTGTTTGTCAGAGCCGCATTCTCCATTGTCTGAAATGTTAAGATGGAATGCGCTGAACTGTAACAGTAATTAACTATCCCACAAAATTCCCAGGTGTGCCTTCCTCATCCTGGCAGACTTGCTAATAAAAGAATGGGTTAAAAGATGCTGCTCTTAAGACTGATGAGTTCTTTGCTGCTGCTTGGACTCATTGACATTAAAATATCTCAAGTAATTTACAAGACAATGGGCTTGTTGGGTTCATGTCTCAGAATGGCAGCTATTGAATTACAGAAGTCATTTATTGGCATAGACTATTGTCTGATATATTTGGGCTGCTTCATATTCCCTGACATCTCTATTTGCCTGAAAGGTTGGCACATTACACACACCAGATTAGGAAGTGATGAAGAGTTGTGTGAAAGCTGCGGTACCCTCAGGACTAAGATATCTGGGGTTGCCAACACCACCTATTATTAGTAGAAACTCTTCTGTTAGATCTCTCTCTAAATACAAGCACAGTTAACAAACTGGATGGACGGATAGGAGATATACTGTATCGTGGGACCCATTTATTTATACATTGTTCAGTTAACACAAAACTATTCTATCACTTGCAGGAACATTTTACTGAAGATGTAACCAATCAGACAATGGGGTTGATTTATTATAGCAGAACATTTTACACTTGCAAAGTGAATTTTCACTTAGCTTAGGGAATGAGGAGATGAGTGAAAATTCACTTTGCAAAGACTATTCCTCCAAGTGCAAAGAAAAAAAAACAATAATTGCTTGCGTGTGATTGGATAATTTAATTCAGTATATCTTGTACGCTTTCAATAAGCTAAATGAAAAATCACTTTAAAAGTAAAAATTCACCTTGCAAAGTGACCATGCTCTACTCATTTACTAAATCAACTCCCTATTTAATTAAAGGAAATCTATGGTCACAGTGTGCACTTTAATTTTATAACATCAGCATTGTAATAATGATACAAACAATAGGTGTAATTGTAAGCTTATCTGAAAAGTCCCCTTTCATGTAGTGAGTTCTCCCTGTCTGCTGGCTGCCTCTTTCTGACTCTATTTCTGCCTGGATTCCCTGCATGCTTTGCCACATCCCCTCTGCTGTTTAATTTCAATTTCTAAGGACTATACAGGTGAAACTCGAAAAATTAGAATATCGTGCAAAAGTTCATTTATTTCAGTAATGCAACTTAAAAGGTGAAACTAATATATGAGATACACTCATTACATGCAAAGCAAGATAGTTCAAGCCGTGATTTGTCATAATTGTGATGATTATGGCTTACAGCTCATGAAAACCCCAAATCCACAATCTCAGAAAATTAGAATATTACATGCAATCAATAAAACAAGGATTGTACATGGAACAATATCGGACCTCTGAAAAGTATAAGCATGCATATGTACTCAGTACTTGGTTTGGGCCCCTTTTGCAGCAATTACTGCCTCAGTGTGGCGTGGCATGGAAGCTATCAGCCTGTGGCACTGCTGAGGTGTTATGGAAGACTAGGATGCTTCAATAGTGGCCTTCAGCTCTTCTGCATTGTTCGGTCTCATGTCTATCATCTTTCTCTTGGCAATGCCCCATAGATTCTCTATGGGGTTTAGGGCAGGCGAGTTTGCTGGCCAATCAAGCACAGTAATCTCACGGTCATTGCACCAGGTTTTGGTGCTTTTGGCAGTTTGGGCAGGTGCCAAGTCCTGCTGGAAAATGAAGTCAGCATCCCCATAAAGCTCGTCTGCGGAAGGAAGCATGAAGTGCTCCAAAATCTCCTGGTAGACGGCTGCGTTGACCCTGGACTTAATGAAGCACAGTAGACCAACACCAGCAGATGACATGGCTCCCCAAATCAACACAGACTGTGGAAACTTCACACTGGACTTCAAGCATCTTGCAGCGTGTGCCTCTCCATTCTTCCTCCATACTCTGGGTCCTTGGTTTCCAAATGAGATGCAAAAGTTGCTCTCATCAGAAAAGAGGACTTTGGACCACTGAGCAACAGACCAGGTCTGTTTTTCTTTAGCCCAGGTAAGACGCTTCTGACATTGTTTGTTGTTCAGGAGCGGCTTGACAAGAGGAATATGACATTCCAAGCCCATGTCCAGGATCCATCTGTGTGTGGCGGCTCTTGATGTACTGACTCCAGCCTCAGTCCACTCCTTGTGAAAGTCCCCACTACTTTTGAATGGTCTTTTCCTGACAATCCTCTCCAGGCTGCAGTCATCCCTGCTGCTTGTGCACCTTTTTCTTCCACATTTTCCATTCCACATAACTTTCTATTAATGTGCTTTGATACAGCACTTTGGGAACATCCAACGTCTTTTGCAATTACCTTTAGAGGCTTTCCCTCCTTATGGAGGGTGTCAATGATGGTTTTCTGCACAACTGTCAGGTCAGCAGTCTTTCCCATGATTGTGATTCCTACTGAACCAGACTGAGAGACCATTTAAAGGCTCAGGAACCCTTTGCAGGTGTTATGGCTTAATTAGCTGATTAGAGTGGGATACTTTGAGCCTAGAATATTGCACCTTTTCACAATATTCTCATTTTCTGAGATTGTGGATTTTGGGTTTTCATGAGCTGTAAGCCATGATCATCACAATTATGACAAATCACGGCTTGAACTATCTTGCTTTGCCTAGGACTAAATTCAAGACTGGCACACACAAAGAGGTGACACGTGGCCATGTACTACATTACTTTTTTGATGCACCGGTTTTTAAAATGAAGCAGTGGAACCTACTGCAAACCAGTTAAATGCTTGCTTTACTTATTTTGATTGCAGATAAAATCATGCTAAAGTACATAAGATCTGTCAGTGTTGGTACATGTTGCCCACAGAATCTCCTAATAAAGAAGATGTGGGATCTTTGCATCTTTGGATCTTTGTCTATCTCATATATTAGTTTCACCTTTTAAGGTGCATTACTGAAATAAATGAACTTTTGCACGATATTCTAATTTTTCGAGTTTCACCTGTATATCCCATGGTACTATGTTGCTTGCAAGCAGTGATCCTGTACTGACCCAGCCTCCTGAAACTCCTCTGTAGTTCAGAAGGCATGCTCTGTGAAATGTGCGACACAGCAGTGCCTCCTCACAGGGTATAGTGACTACATGTCACAAAATTCTAGGAGGTAAATGTGTGGAGATTTTCACAAAATAAACTCAAAAACTTCCAGATCATTCAGAGTAATAGCAGTAGACTAGAAATAATTAAAAATCAGTGTGGAAATGAATATATGATTTTACATTTTAACCATGGATATACTTTACACTTTGGGAAGTCACAAAGCTACTGTCTAAGTCCCAAAGTTCTAAAGATGCAATAGTAGTAGGATGTCTAATAATACTTCTCCATGCCCACTTGGCTTTTTGCTAGCTGTGGAGCTGTGGGAGTCATCTGTAAAACAGCCAAGCCTCGGCCTGTGTCTTCTGAAACCACTGGGGCTCAGCTGTCAGGACTGATACACAGAGCAGGAATGGAAGTCAAACTGACAGCTGAGCCCAGCAGATTGCATTTTTAGAGACAGTATTATTACAGCAACCCTCATAACACTGTGTAATAATTTATTAATGTATCTATTTATTTTTAGTCTTTGTAGCTATTACAAATTTTAATACTAACCAGGTAGTATTGGGTTAACTGTCTGGGGTTGGTTCAATTCCCGACTCCCCCTTATATTCAGTCCTTTTAGACGATGTGAGTCATGTGACCTGATGAAGGGGCCTACCCTGAAACATGTAGTCATCTGAAGGTACCAGCCTGCCACACCGACGTCACCCTATGCTGCGGTAGCCACGTGTCTGGCTAGCGGCCATCTTGGAATCTTGTCAATGCATGCATGTACACCTGCTTATACGTACCTATAGCTGATGCTGTAATATACTGGCTCTCAGATATAGCTGCATAACTAATAGCTGATGCTATTTGCTGCTATTACACTGGATGTTTGATAAAGCTGCCTGATATGTGATTATCAACATTGGCGGAATAAAATATACTACACTATATCAGCCTTTTGTCCTGGTGGCTTATTTGAGCAACTTAAGGTGGATCTCACTGTGATGCTGCACTTACCTGATGCCGGGTGTAAGTGAAACCTGTGAGCGGTTCCTACTACCAGAGAGGATCCACTGAGAGATCTGGAGTACAGTCCCTGGATATATCAAGTGCTGTTGGATTACCACATCCCCACCAGGTTCCAGAGGACCACCAGTGCCCTTATACTACATGCGTAATAATATTTTACGTCTGGTGAGTGCAAGCACACCCCTTATTGCTTATCACGGAAGTCACGAGAACCTTATTATGTGATGGAAGCTGAATGGGATTGATTGACATCTTCCTATTTGAAATATTGACGCACCTTTTCTGAACTATTGAATGGACTTTTTATATTCATTTATTTTATTTATGTGATATAATGTGTTTACTTAATACCATTGTCATGTTATAATTACTGTCTTCATCAAGACATCACTATCATCACCTATTAGCGCATCATTTTGCGCGTTTATCACTTTTCCACTTTAACATTATTCAAGCGCTGCATTTTATGATTATACATGGTTAAGGGTTCTAGGGGTTTCCTTATGCTAGCTGCTTTTATACTAGATTAAGAAGTGCTTGCTTTATTATTTATATTTTAGTCATCTGATTCCACTGCCTCATGTTCTACTTTGTCTCATTACTCCACATCCCTACTATCTACCATCGATAATTGATTCCAAGATTGGCCCAAGCTCCAGGTGATTCCAGCCCTGTTCACAGCGGTAACACACCATCTACTGGTGCCCTTATTGTGGCATCCTCCTAGATCTATTTCCACCCTCATCCTTGCCGGTCCTCTTCTGACATCACTTCTGGTCGTGGTGGGCTGAGGTTTGGTGCCCCAGCAGCTGGTGTCACTGCAGTTTATCTTGCTGGTCAATTCTTCCGCCCTGTCCCACCGGGCTTCGCCATCGTCCACTCAGAGGGCTTGTGAGTCTTATGAATGCATCTTGTGAATTTGTTTTTATGGTATGTGGCTGCTTATGCAACTTTTATTTTATATTAGTTGTGACATTTTATGCATATTGCCTGATGTTCCTTTCAAAGTGGAGTATTCATCCCCCAGTTGTTGCAGGACTAGAGGCTCCTTGTTTTGTGGTTTTTCCTACTTATGTTTCCCTACAGACAGGCTGGGAAAGATCTGGGTCATGTGACATCTGTATATCGATTAGGAAAAAGGTACTTAATTTTTTTTTTTTATTAAAATAATTACAGTGCCCTTAAACACATATAGTAAGAGAATGGACAATGTAAATTAAACAGTGTGTGTTTAGTATTACTTTTAACCTAGCAGTCCAGCTTTCTAAACAACTCTAATTCCACTGTATTCTTATATACAGTACTGTGCAAAAGTTATAGGCAGTTGAGAAAAAATGCTGTAAATGAAGAATGCTTTCAGAAATAGAAGTGTTAATAGTTTATTTTTATCAATTAACAAAATGGAAAGTAAATGAACAGAAGAGAAATTTAAATCAAATCAATATTTGGTGTGACCACACTTTGCCTTCAAAACAACATCAATTCTTCTACTTACACTTGCACACAGTTTTTGAAGGAACTCGGCAGTTAGGATGTATCAAACATCTTGTTGATCTAACCACATATCTTCTATCAATGTAGGCTGCCTCAAATCATTCTATCTCTTCATGTAACCTCAGACAGCATCTCTGATGTTGAAATCAAGACTCTGTGGGGGCCAAACTATCACTTCTAGGTTCTTCTTTATGCTGCAGATAGTTCTTAATTACACTGGCTATATGTTTGGGGTCATTGTCCTGTTGCAGAGACAATTTGGGGCCAATCACATGCCTCCCTGATGGTATGGCATGATAGATAAGCATTTGCCTGTATTTCTCAGCATTGAGGACACCATTGATCCTGACCAAATCTCCAACTCCATTTGCAGAAATGCAGCCCCAAACATGCAAGGAACCTCTACCATGCTTTACTGTTGCCTGCAGACACTCATTATTGTACTGCTCTCCAGTCCTTTGACAAACAAACTTCCCCCTGCTATAGCCAAATATTTCACATTTTGACAAATCCCTCCAGAGCACCTTCTGCCATTTTTCTGTAATACAGTTCCTATGCTTTTGCACATAGTTGAGTCGCTTAGCCATGTTTCTACATTGGAGGTATGGATTTTTGGCTGCAGTTCTTCCATGAAGACCACTTCTGGGCAGACTTCTCCAGACAGTAGATGGGTGTGCCTGATCCCACTGGTTTCTACCAGTTCTGTGCTGATGGCACTGCTGGACATCTTCTGATGTTGAAGGGAAGTAAGCATGATGTGCTTTTTATTTGCTGCATTAAGTTTCCTTGGCCAACCACTACATCTACAGTCCTCAACATTGCACATTTCTTTGCACATCTTCAAAAGAGCTTGATAAATTGAATTGATGATGGTTTGAAGCCAAAGGATAGTCACACCAAATTACAATTTCATTTAGATTTTTCCTCTGTTTGCTCATTTTGCATTTTGTAAATTGACTATTAAAATCCATATTTTTGAAAGCATGCATACTTTACAGCATACGTTACAGATTCTCCAAATTGTCGAATGGTTCTGATTTACCTATTGAATGTAACACTGTGTCTATCCCAAAGGTTTGTCAACCAGGGTTCCATGGAACCCTAGGATTCCTCCAGAGTTTACCAGGGGTTCCTTGAGCAATGAGCAAATTCTGCTTCTCAGATAAGTTCCCACTAACACCATTGATCTTTTTAGCTATCTATAAGGGGTCATTCTTCCCAATGACTGCAAGTGTAAAGCATTTTACCCACTGGCCATTAGACAAATTTTGCATTAGTTGTAGATGTAGTCATTTTTATCAGAGGTTTCCTGAGACTGGAAAGTTATTTCAAGGATTCCTCTGTGTTGAAATAGGCTGCTTTATGCAGTGGCTTTTAAGTACAAATAAACATTTGCAATGTTCTTACCCAGTTTTAATTTTCATGCCCGAGTCCTTGCAGCCTCGCTTTCCAACTTTCTATTTCTGCTGTATTGTTTTTTTTTGCAATATATATATATATATATATATATATACAGTTGGCAGCTGCTGATAATTATCAGCTTTTTGTGTTGGATTCTTCTGATTGTCCAACAGTCTTACTACACTTATAGAATATACCACTCTATATATGGTGTCTTTTTAGTGCAAAAATACATAATTTATAGTCTGGGAGTTGCAGCGTGTGTACTGAACTAAGAATGTTAGGAATAAGCTCTGTCAGCTAACCCTATTGTTATATTTGTAATGAAAAATCATCATTTTGACAGCTGTCATTCTCTAATAGGGATCGGAATATACGTTCTGTGTCTTCGTTATGACTCCACTGCACAGACTGCCAGTAGCAATGTTTCCTCTGATTTAATTGGCTAATTTGGACACAGATTACATGACATGATAATTTGCCAATAAAAGCCATATGCCAATTTTCTCCTTATTTGATGAAAACTTAATGAAAATAATGATATCTACACATACTGAACACAATTCTAACTGTTTAACAGTGGCAATGAAAACTGTTCTGGCATCACAAGGAATCTTCTGACACAAATTCAGCAATTTTAGATCCAAGAGTTAGTCTGGTTGTCCATGTATGTCAAATATTAGATGCGTGGTGTAATGGAAACCTCCAGGCAAAACTGAACAGCCAAACTTAATAAAATCTTGTAGAATGAAGTCCCAAAACTGCAGTTTGCATTTATACAGGTTGATTTACAGAATAAAAATGGAATTAAAGAAATACAGAGTTTTCATTTTGCAAGTGAACATTCACTTAGTTTAATAAATGAGGTGAAGCAAGGTTCACTTACTTTATCCAATCATATACAACATGTATTTTTTAATTTCTTTTGAACATGTTTCCAATTGAACATAGCTTCACTTTAGGTACTAGAGTAAATGAATTCAACTTGCAAAGTGAACAGTCGCCATACCTTTGGTAAAACCAAAAAGTTAGGATTTGGGTATGCTATCGGGGATATCTTGAAATCTTAATTATGCCTAAGCAGTACCCTGAAAATTATATTTATTTTTTATTGTATTCTGATAAAAACCATGCACTTGCCATATATCTGAAGTGTGGGATCATCTAAGGGTGCACTCACACTGGCATTTTCAGTGGCACAGTTCACACCCTTGGTCAGCTTTGTTTGTATAATGTGAGTGCTCTGAAACCTGCCCTGAAAGGGTTACGTGTACTGTGCCCAGGACTACTTAGAAGAGGTAGCTCTGGTAACGGTTCACTTTTGGTCCAGTATGGTTCACTTTAGCGTGAGCGCAAACCGTTCCTGAGACCAAAACTCCCCATAGATCACTGAAATCTGATTGGTAGAGGTGATTATGTTAGTGAGCTGGGAAACACTTGTCTATAGCCCATTGTGTGTGCAGGCCAGTGGGGGGAAAGGGGGGACAATTGAACTCAGGCACAATGAGTACACCCTTTGGCACTGCTGCCTCTGACTGTTAGCCCCATGAGATTTGGAGTGATGTCACTACTGTACTGTTCACTGTTCTCCTTTCTGGAGGGGAAGCTGTACCTGAGGACCTGCAGTTCCCTGCTTCTTCTTTATTAATTCCATGGATTGGATCTGTGCTTTCTGCCCTACTTGTGTTGCTTCTTGATTATTCCTCCATCAGTTATCAGATTACCAGTCATCAGGGAAAAGCTCTGACATAAAGAAGCAAATCCCTGCTTCTACCAAAAATGAAAGCTCCACACAGAGACACAAAGGGGTTGATTTACTAAAACTGGAGAGTACAAAATCTGGTGCAGCTGTTCAAGGTAGCCAATTAGCTTCTAATTAAAGCTTATTCAATTAGACTTTGACAAAAAAAACTGTATGCTGATTGGTTTGTGTGTAGAGCTGCACCAGATTTTGCACTCTCCAGTTTTACTAAATCAAACCCAATGGCTCACATACTAAAAGAGTTTTTGTAGCATAGATTTGTAGCAGCTACAGTATTAAGACTTTATTGCAGACTGCAATAAAAACATGGAAAAAGGTTAAGCACCTCCGTCACTCTGTCCAAGGCTAGAAAAAAAAAAAACCCATGGCTTTAGTTACACATTAGGTCAGATCCCAATATTTATATATATTGAGGGAGTACAGTGGCTTAGTGATTAGCACTCCTGCCTTGCAGCACAAGGAACTTTCATTCAAATCCAAACCGTGACAATACCTGCATGGTGTTTGCATGTTCTACCTGTGCTTGCATGGGTTTCCTCCCACACTCCAGTGGCATGCTGCCAGGTTGATTGATCCTAGTATGTATACGTATGCATGTGAGATTGTAGATTGTACGCTACATGAGGGCAGAGACTGATGTGAATTTACAATATGTAAAAGTGCTGTGTAAATTATCAGCAATATATAAATACTTGTAATACATTTTTACCAGAGCAACAAGAGTATGCAAAGCATTGCAGGCTCATTCAGATTGGCATTGTACATTGTGGTGCATTACTGTATTACTTCATTACTGCATGGGAATGGATGGGCGGTGTTATGCACATTTACTGACAACATACAATTTTAATAGACAGACAGCATTTTTCCCAATGCAACATATCACAACAGAAGGTTTATATTAGTGTGGTGTACATAAAGTGTTACTAAACCCACAACAGTAAAATCAATCTGTATATGCAGTAAAGCATGCTTGTTATACTAACTGTGCAACTTAAGGGGTTAATCTCCTGCATTGTGTAAAAAGGATGTTTGATCCTGTCTTCTCTGATCCTCCCCTTCTTCCACATTCCCAATTTCATCTCCTGATAGAATACAGCCTTGGGGACACTCTGCACATGCTCAGTTTGGTGTGTATCGCTAGAGAGTTTTTTTCTTTTTCTCGGGAGAGTGTATGTGATCAGCACAGGGCCAATCAGCGCTCTCCAGCCAGAGAGTCAAGGGTTATGCAATCTCATAGGGCAGTGAGAGGAGAATGGAAACTCCTCCTACAGGCTTTAACCAGCTCTCAGCTGGACACGGATGGAAGCCACAAGACTGCTCTAACTGTTCATGAGAAAAAGTATTATTAGCAGTTTATATTTACTAAAGTAATTGCACTTCCATGTTCTGTGTATTGTGGGAGACCAGATATAGTAAATGCAGGGTCCTGGGTTTACTAACACTGTAAATGCAGATGCATACTTCTACATTGCCTAGGTGAATTTGGTGGCATTCAAAATAAATGTCACCGCAAAGCACAGTTTTGAAGGAGCCCACAGTGCATTTCATTAACTGACATTTCCAAAAAGCAAAATCAAATCCTACCTATAAAGGTCTTACCCTTGAAGGCTGTTTAAAGGACATGTAGTACCCAATCAGCTTTCTGTTTATTGCTGTGAGGTCACTGTAAGACAATTCCTGATTGGATGATATTTGTTACTATTACACATTACTTTTTGTTGTTATTAGGAAACCACATTTATGTGTTCAGAATCCCGGATTTATCAGTGGAACAGAGAACACCAATGAAAAAGTGATTATATTCATATTGTAGGTGGCAGGAAATTGCTATTATATTAAGAAGTTGTTTGATACGCTTCAGCAGCCACAGAGCAAAATGAGATTTTACAAGATAGAAAACATACTAAGCTATCAGACAGGGTGCGTTTGTTTGCTTTTTCCTACGCTTGTGTCAAAATATATACAGCCTGCCAGTAATTCTGCAAATGTGATATGCAGAAGCTTATATAAAGTTTATTCTGAAAGGCTTCATACATTTCTCAGTGGGTGAATAGAAGGCGGGGTGGTTATGATCAGAAAGTGAAAATCTAGTCCAAAAATGCTTTACAAAAACAGCACAGGGGACATTACTTAGAGTCAATGTAATGTGTACCTTGTGCTGCTGGCTGATGATTTAGTTGAATTATCCATCATCCAATCCCCCCTACCCCCACCGCTGTAATCTTCTTAATAAAGCCAAGGAACCTGTTCTATGCATTCATCACAGGTACTGACTTTGCCAGCCTTCCCTTCTCCCCTTCCATTCACAGAAGATGTACACTGCTCAAAAAAATTAAAGGAACACTTTGAAAACACATCAGATCTCAATGGGGTAATGTGTTAGGAACGTAAAGATGCCCCATCGTTTGATGGAAATGAAAATTATCAACCTACAGCAGACTGAATTTAAAGACACCCCAAAAATCAAAGTGAATAATTTATGCAGCAGGCTAGTCCATTTTGCTGAAATTTAATTTCAGCAACTCAAAATTGTACTCAGTAGTTTGTATGGCCCCCAATTGCTTGAATGCATGCCTGACAACATCGAGGCATGCTCCTAATGAGACGACAGATGGTGTCCTGCGTTATTTTCTCCCAGACCTGGACCAGGGCATCACTGAGCTCCTGGAAAGTCTGAGGTGCAACCTGGCAGCATCGGGTGGACTGAAACATGATATCCCAGATGAGTTCTATTGGATTTAGGTCAGGCGAGCGTGGGGGCCATTCAATAATATCAATTCCTTCATCCTCCAGGAACTGCCTGCATACTCACACCACATGAGGCCAGGCATTGTCATGCACCAGGAGGAACTCAGGACCAACTCCACCAGCATAGGATCTGACAATGGGTCCAAGGATTTCATCCTGCTACCTAATGTCAGTCAGGGTGCCATCGTCTAGCCTGTAGAGGTCTGTGCGCCCCTCTGTGGATATGCCTCTCCAGGCCATCACTGACCCACCACCAATACGGTCATGCTGAACGATGTTACAGGCAGCATGACATTTTCCACGTCTTCTCCAAACCCTTTCACGTCTGTCACATGTGCTCAGGATGAACCTGCTCTCATCTGTGAAAAGCACACTGAGCAAGTGGCGAAACTGCCAATTCTGGTGTTCAATGGCAAATGTCAATCGAGCTCTGTGATGCCCGGCAGTGAGCACAGGGCCCACTGGAGGATGTCGGCCCTCACGCCATCCTCATGAAGTCTGTTTCTGATTGTTTGGTCAGAGACATTCACACCAGTGGCCTGCTGGTGGTCAATTTGTAGGGCTCTGGCAGTGCTCATCCTGTTCCTCCTTGCACAAAGGAGCAGATACCAGTCCTGCTTATGGGTTAAGGACCTTCTACGGCCCTGTCCAGCTCTGGCCAGCTCTCAACTGCCTGTCTCCTGGAATCTCCTCCATGCTCTTGAGATTGTGCTGGGAGACACAGCAAACCTTCTAACAATGGCACGTAATGATGGGCCATCTTGGAGGAGTTGAGCTGCTTGTGCAACCTTTGTAGGGTCCAGGTATCACCTCATGCTACCAGTAGTGACACTGACCCTAGCCAAATGGAAAACTAGAAAATGAGTAGGGAAAAAAATGTCAGTGGCTGCCACCTGTAAAGCCATTCCTGTTTTGGGTGTTGTCTGATTGTTGCCCATCTAGTGCACCTGTTATTAATTTCATTAACACCAAAGCAGCTGAAACTGATTAACAACCCCCTCTGCTACTTAACTGACCAGATCAATATCCCAGGAGTTTAATTGACTTGATGCTATACTCTGATTAAAAAGTGTTCCTCTAATGTTTTTGAGCAGTGTACTTTAGCTTCTATGAATGAAATGCTTTCTATGAATGGAAGATGGGCTGGTGAATGAAAGGTCAGTTTCCTCCATTCATCTATTGTTTTTCATTTATAGAAGCTATAATGCAGCTTCTATGAATGAAGAAGATGGGTGGAAAGGGCTGGCATAATTGGCACTCCTGAAGGACTGAAAGATTATGGGGCGGGGGGGGGGGGCTGTCACAGGATGGAAAAATGGAGGACAGAAGATTTCAACTAAATCCACAGCAAGCAGAGCAAGAGATACATCACAATGACTGTAAGTAATGTCCCTTGTGATGATTTTTTAAAAACATGTTTTGACTAAACTTTAAATGCTTTAAAGCAGTGGTCCCCAAACTGTGGACTATGGCCATATATTTCCTTTTGCTTGCCTTGGGGCAGCATTCCCATCAATGATGGAGCACAATTCCTCTCACTGACCTCAATGATGGGGAACTATTCCCCCCACTGATACATTGAGTAACTAGTCCCCAAATTAAAACCAACAATGGGACATGACAGTAAACTGGCCTGTTGTTTAAAAAATTTGGAGACCCCTGCTTTAAAGGCTAAATTCACCAAAGACTGATACTTTTGTATTGATTGAGCACTTGCAGGCTGAATCCCCCTTGATTTCATATATGCCTGACTACAGCTGACTTCTGTATGTTATATATTTTTATTATTTCACTTCAGTTACAAGATGTCTAGGTCTACTCTCTACTTGGACTTCTTCTTAGTCCAGGCAGTACTGATACACAGAGGTTTTGCAAAACACAGGGGGTTATTTACTAACACTTGATAATGCAAAATCTGGCGCACCCCTGCATAGAAACCAATTAGCTTCCAGGTTTTATTGTCAAAGTTTAACCGAACAAGCTGATTGGCTATCATGCACAGCTGCACCAGACTCTGAGTGCTCCAGTTTTAGTAAATCTACCCCACCATGACAAATCTAAAAGACAAAACCAGGCACTGCACTGCTAATTAAATATAAATCCAAAATGATTAAAAAATGCAACTCATTAAATATCTTCAAAAATGAAATAAATAAATAAAAGTCTATGTTGGTCTATGTCAGTGGTTCTCAACCTTCCTAATGCCGCGACCCTTTAATACAGTTCCTCATGTTGTGGTGACCCCCAACCATAAAATTATTTTCATTGCTACTTCATAACTATTAGAGATGAGCGAATCGAAGTATCCGAAGTGGAATTCGAGTCGAATTTCGGAAAAATTTCGATTCGTGCCGAATCCGAAAAACAGCCTAATTCGGACGCGCGAATCGAAATTTTTCCGAAAATGGCGGCTGACATGTGCGGCGACGGAGCGGGGATGTCGGGGAAGGCGCGCAGACAAGGCGCGCTGCCCCATAATGCATTCCTCAACGACATGTGATCGCATCAGCCAATCAGCAGCCAGCCAGCCAGCACTGTGTAATGGTCGAGGTATATATAGCGGCCATTTTGGAAATCTTCATTTGCCTGCAGTCATTGAACAGAGGCAGACCGCTCTGTACTAGGGACAGGGACAGAGTTAGGGCCACAGAAACAATACTTGGGGACAGAGAGAAGTTACTTAGGGACAGAGAACCATTACTCAGGGACACAGACTTGTTAATGAGGGCCACAGAATCGTTCTTTAGGGACAAAGAAACGCTAGTTAGGGCCACAGAATTCATACTCAGGGACAGACAGAATTGTTACTCAGTGCCAGAGAATTGTTACTTAGGGCCACAGAAACGTTATTAGGGCCACAGAATTTTTACTCAGGGACAGACAGAATTGTTACTGAGTGCCAGAGAATTGTTACTCAGGGACAGACAGAATTGTTACTGAGTGCCAGAGAATTCTTACTCAGGGCCACAGAATTCATTCTCAGGGACAGACAGAATTGTTACTCAGGGACAGACAGAATTGTTACTGAGTGCCAGAGAATTGTTACTCAGGGACAGACAGAATTGTTACTGAGTGCCAGAGAATTGTTACTCAGGGACAGACAGAATTGTTACTGAGTGCCAGAGAATTGTTACTCTCACAGACACAAAATTGTTACTTGCACAGACACAGAATTGTTACTTGCACAGACACACAATTGTTACTCAGGGCCACAGAATTCATACTCAGGGACAGACAGAATTGTTACTGAGTGCCAGAGAATTCTTACTCAGGTCCACAGAATTCATACTCAGGGACAGACAGAATTGTTACTCAGGGACAGACAGAATTGTTACTGAGTGCCAGAGAATTGTTACTCAGGGACAGACAGAATTGTTACTGAGTGCCAGAGAATTGTTACTCTCACAGACACAAAATTGTTACTTGCACAGACACAGAATTGTTACTTGCACAGACACACAATTGTTACTCAGGGCCACAGAATTCATACTCAGGGACAGACAGAATTGTTACTGAGTGCCAGAGAATTGTTACTCAGGGACAGACAGAATTGTTACTGAGTGCCAGAGAATTGTTACTCTCACAGACACAAAATTGTTACTTGCACAGACACAGAATTGTTACTTGCACAGACACACAATTGTTACTGAGTGCCAGAGAATTGTTACTCAGGGACAGACAGAATTGTTACTGAGTGCCAGAGAATTGTTACTCAGGGACAGACAGAATTGTTACTGAGTGCCAGAGAATTGTTACTCAGGGACAGACAGAATTGTTACTGAGTGCCAGAGAATTGTTACTCTCACAGACACAAAATTGTTACTTGCACAGACACAGAATTGTTACTCGCACAGAGACAGAATTGTTACTCAGGGCCACAGAATTCATACTCAGGGACAGACAGAATTGTTACTGAGTGCCAGAGAATTGTTACTCAGGGACAGACAGAATTGTTACTGAGTGCCAGAGAATTGTTACTCTCACAGACACAAAATTGTTACTTGCACAGACACAGAATTGTTACTTGCACAGACACACAATTGTTACTGAGTGCCAGAGAATTGTTACTCAGGGACAGACAGAATTGTTACTGAGTGCCAGAGAATTGTTACTCAGGGACAGACAGAATTGTTACTGAGTGCCAGAGAATTGTTACTCTCACAGACACAAAATTGTTACTTGCACAGACACAGAATTGTTACTCGCACAGAGACAGAATTGTTACTCAGGGCCACAGAATTCATACTCAGGGACAGACAGAATTGTTACTGAGTGCCAGAGAATTGTTACTCAGGGAAGACAGAATTGTTACTGAGTGCCATAGAATTGTTACTCAGGGACAGACAGAATTGTTACTGAGTGCCAGAGAATTGTTACTCTCACAGACACAAAATTGTTACTTGCACAGACACAGAATTGTTACTCGCACAGAGACAGAATTGTTACTCAGGGCCACAGAATTCATACTCAGGGACAGACAGAATTGTTACTGAGTGCCAGAGAATTGTTACTCAGGGACAGACAGAATTGTTACTGAGTGCCAGAGAATTGTTACTCTCACAGACACAAAATTGTTACTTGCACAGACACAGAATTGTTACTTGCACAGACACACAATTGTTACTGAGTGCCAGAGAATTGTTACTCAGGGACAGACAGAATTGTTACTGAGTGCCAGAGAATTGTTACTCAGGGACAGACAGAATTGTTACTGAGTGCCAGAGAATTGTTACTCAGGGACAGACAGAATTGTTACTGAGTGCCAGAGAATTGTTACTCTCACAGACACAAAATTGTTACTTGCACAGACACAGAATTGTTACTCGCACAGAGACAGAATTGTTACTCAGGGCCACAGAATTCATACTCAGGGACAGACAGAATTGTTACTGAGTGCCAGAGAATTGTTACTCAGGGACAGACAGAATTGTTACTGAGTGCCAGAGAATTGTTACTCTCACAGACACAAAATTGTTACTTGCACAGACACAGAATTGTTACTTGCACAGACACACAATTGTTACTGAGTGCCAGAGAATTGTTACTCAGGGACAGACAGAATTGTTACTGAGTGCCAGAGAATTGTTACTCAGGGACAGACAGAATTGTTACTGAGTGCCAGAGAATTGTTACTCAGGGACAGACAGAATTGTTACTGAGTGCCAGAGAATTGTTACTCTCACAGACACAAAATTGTTACTTGCACAGACACAGAATTGTTACTCGCACAGAGACAGAATTGTTACTCAGGGCCACAGAATTCATACTCAGGGACAGACAGAATTGTTACTGAGTGCCAGAGAATTGTTACTCAGGGACAGACAGAATTGTTACTGAGTGCCAGAGAATTGTTACTCTCACAGACACAAAATTGTTACTTGCACAGACACAGAATTGTTACTTGCACAGACACACAATTGTTACTGAGTGCCAGAGAATTGTTACTCAGGGACAGACAGAATTGTTACTGAGTGCCAGAGAATTGTTACTCAGGGACAGACAGAATTGTTACTGAGTGCCAGAGAATTGTTACTCAGGGACAGACAGAATTGTTACTGAGTGCCAGAGAATTGTTACTCTCACAGACACAAAATTGTTACTTGCACAGACACAGAATTGTTACTCGCACAGAGACAGAATTGTTACTCAGGGCCACAGAATTCATACTCAGGGACAGACAGAATTGTTACTGAGTGCCAGAGAATTGTTACTCAGGGACAGACAGAATTGTTACTGAGTGCCAGAGAATTGTTACTCTCACAGACACAAAATTGTTACTTGCACAGACACAGAATTGTTACTTGCACAGACACACAATTGTTACTCAGGGCCACAGAATTCATACTCAGGGACAGACAGAATTGTTACTGAGTGCCAGAGAATTCTTACTCAGGGCCACAGAATTCATACTCAGGGACAGACAGAATTGTTACTCAGGGACAGACAGAATTGTTACTGAGTGCCAGAGAATTGTTACTCAGGGACAGACAGAATTGTTACTGAGTGCCAGAGAATTGTTACTCTCACAGACACAAAATTGTTACTTGCACAGACACAGAATTGTTACTTGCACAGACACACAATTGTTACTCAGGGCCACAGAATTCATACTCAGGGACAGACAGAATTGTTACTGAGTGCCAGAGAATTGTTACTCAGGGACACCTAATCGTTGAATTAAATAGTATGTCAGACAACATGCAGAGGAGTGGCAGAGGAGGCAATGTTTTAGGAGCGAGCAGACGTGGCAGCAGAGGAAGGGGTCGAGGCAGCAGTATTCGCAGCCAGAGGCCAGTGCTCCCGGTGTCATCCAGCGGTCGTGTCTCCACCGACAACCCTGCCGTCATTGATTGGTTGGCTCGGTCGTCTTCCTCTTCCCAGGTCACCTCTGACACCTACAGCCAACGGTCGGTGGGTACGTCAGACACAACCGTTAGTTGGCATGGCCCGGGACCAAGCCCACTGAAATCACGTGTCCTCTACCTGCCCCTGTCCTTTGCTGTTCCCTCACCAAGCGAAGTATCGCATGCTGTGGGCTCAGCCCCACTGTACAGTGAGGAAGAGCTAACAGAGGGCGGTCAGGAACGGGGGGAGACATCGGCCTTTTCAGCAGCCAAGCGAACAAGTACTGGCGAGGAGAGTGGCTCGGTAGCCGGTCTAGAGACAGGTCTGTCTCCTGACCCAGACGCAGCCGAGGGGGCTAGTAGTGAGGCGGAGACCCTACTTGATGATGAGGAGGTTGATCGCACTTGGCAGCCTCGTCGTCATCAGGCAATTTCTTCCGCATCATCAGGAGAAGAGGGTGGCAGCTTGGCAGCGAGCAAAACAGTCGGTGGGTTGCCCAGGAGACAGCAGCAGGGTCGCATCAGTGTCAGTGGAGCCAAACGTCCACGGAGTAGAGCACCAGCTCCACTGCAGCCTACCACCACGGCCAGTAGTGGTGCCGGTGCGCACGGAGGAAGTAGCAGTCAGCCAGTGAAGAGTAGCGGGGGCAAAGTTTCCTACTCGGTGGTGTGGCAATTTTTCCTCAAGCCGCCCGAGGAAGTAAACGTAGCCGTATGTCGACTATGTGGCCAGAAATGCAAGCGTGGCCAGGGGGCCCATGTTGGGACTACAGCGTTGCGTCAGCATATGCAGCGTCACCATTCGGTGGCCTGGGAAAACCGTGATAAACATACGGCGGTTCTGCCTGCCCCAGCCCCCGCTCCATCACCCGCTCCGTTACTTGCTCCGTCACCCGACGTCGTCAATCGCCCTCTATCAGCCAGTCAAGGCTCCAACACCTCTGCTGAGGGGAGTTGTCGCTCATTGGCATCTTCCGCTCGTTCAGATGCTCCTTCTCCTGCTACTCCTCTTCTCGGATTCCGTCAACAGTCTTTCTTGGAATCCGTATCCAAGAGACAACAGTTTGCGAGCACGCACCCGACGGTGCAAAAGCTGAACGTCCTCCTGTCCAAGTTGCTGGTGCTGCAGTCCCTCCCTTTCCAACTGGTGGACTCAGCACCTTTCCGAGAAATGATGGCTTGTGCCGCGCCGCGGTGGAGAGTGCCAAGCCGTCATTTCTTTGCCCAAAAGGCAGTGCCAGCCCTGCATTCACATGTAGAAGAGATGGTGGGCCAGTCTTTGAGCATGTCGGTCTCTGCCAAAGTGCACGGCAGCGCCGACGTGTGGAGCTGTAACTACGGTCAGGGACAGTACATGTCATTTACGGCCCACTGGGTGAACGTGGTGCCGGCACAGCCGCACCAGCAACTTGGACAGGTCACGACGCTTTTGCCTCCACGTTTGCACGTCCTTGGTCCAGCAAGCATGTCCGCCTCTACCACCTCTTTTTCCGCCGTGTCCTCAGCCGCCACCCCCGTGCCAAGTCCCATTACCCGACCGGCATATCACATGTGCAGGGCGCAACGGTGTCACGCTGTGCTGCACCTGGTATGCCTTGGCGAACGTAGTCACACAGGGGAGGAACTGCTGAGTGTAATGAACAGAGAAATCGACAGATGGCTGTCTCCGCGCAAACTAAAAATCGGAACCATGTTGACTGACAACGGAAAGAACATGGTGTCTGCTCTGCGTCAAGGAAGGTTGTGCCATGCGCCATGCATGGCTCACGTGTTCAATCTGGTTGTCAAGCGGTTCCTAAAATCCACCATCCCACTGCAAGACATCCTTAAAATGTCACGTAAACTGTGCATGCATTTCAGCCATTCCTACACCGCAAAGAACACCCTCATTGAGCTGCAGCGGCAGAACGGAATTCCACAGCATCGCCTGATCTGCGACGTTGCAACAAGGTGGAATTCAACCCTACACATGTTAGACCGCCTTTACGAGCAGCGAAAGGCCATCACCGATTTCCTGATGTTACAAGCGGATAAAGGTACTCCCCTGTGTAACTTAGATGTCAGCCATTGGCAGCTCATGCGTGACACCTGCCGCTTGCTCAGGCCCTTTGAGGAGGCCACGCTATTCGTGAGTCGGCAGGACTATGGGATGAACGACGTCATTCCTCTGTTGCACGTCCTGGAACAAATGCTGTTAACAATGGCTGGTCAGGGTGCGGTAGACGTGGCGCACAGATCTCAACGCCACATGACCCCTGTGGGGGCAGGACAGGAAGAAGAGGAGGAGGTAGAGGAGGACATTTGTGCTCAGGAATTATTGAGTGAAATGGGTGGTTTTTCCACTCAGCGGACAGGAGTGGAGGAGCAGGAGCATCTGGTAGAGGAGGAGGAGGAGGAGACAGAGGACCCAGACGCACCGTGGCAGTATGCTGTGGAGATGGAGGCAGGGAGTCCCTCGCATTCCTTGGCACAAATGGCCCATAGCATGCTCGGTTGCTTGCGTAGCGACAGCCGAATAATAACCATCAGACAGAGGGATGACTTTTGGCTGTCCACCTTGTTGGACCCTCGCTACCGGTCCAAAATGGTGGCCTTTTTCACACCTGCTGAGAGGGAGGCCAAAATTACGTACTATAAAAACCACCTATGTAGTCAGTTGGTCTCTGCCTTTGTGCGCCAACGTCCATCCTCAGACACTGTGGGCCCTGTGCGCTCGCGTTCCGCTGGCATGGCAGCAGGGGAGGGGTGGGGTGGTAGGAGCAGTGGCAGCTCCACCAGCAGCGGCTGCCTCAGTCTGCAGTCGATGATGAGTAGCTTTCTTCACCAGCGCAGTGAGGAAACTACTAACCAGCCGCAGCAGCAGCAGCAGCATCAGGTGGACCTGGAGCAGGAGCTCAAACAACAGGCTTGGGCCTACTTGGACAGCACCCTGCCAACCGAGGTAGACAATCCCCTTGACTACTGGGCAACGAAACTTGACCTTTGGCCCCAACTAGCTGAATTTGCCCTTGAAAGGCTGTCATGCCCGGCCAGTAGCGTGGCATCGGAGCGCGTGTTTAGTGCGGCAGGAGGTATTGTAACTCCGCGGAGGACACGACTGTCCACCCAAAGTGTGGAGAGACTCACGTTTGTGAAAATGAATCAGGCGTGGATTAGTCTGGATTTCAAACCACCAGTTCCTGACACAACTGACTAAATCCGCCATGAATCATGCCTCAAACATGTGCCACTTTCAGGTCTCCTCACACTGCTGGTGTGTTGAATTTTTTGACATAGGGTGCTGGCAGATTACGGGCCTCCTATAGCTGCTGCCAGGCCCCTAATCTGCCATAGGCCCCTATATACCGCCTCCTCCTGCTGCTGCCAGGTCCAGAGTCTCTCATGGGTCCCTGTACGGCCTCCCATTGCTGCTGTCTCCATCGCCACACTCTGCTGCCATGTGCCACTTTCAGGTCTCTTCACACTGCTGGTGTGTTAAATTTTTTGACATAGGGTGCAGGCAGATTACGGGCCTCACATAGCTGCTGCCAGGCCCCTAATCTGCCATGGGCCCCTATATACCACCTCCTCCTGCTGCTGCCAGGTCCAGAGTCTCTCATGGGTCCCTGTACGGCCTCCCATTGCTGCTGTCTCCATCGCCACACTCTGCTGCCATGTGCCACTTTCAGGTCTCTTCACACTGCTGGTGTGTAAAATTTTTTGACATAGGGTGCTGCAAGATAACGGGCCTCACATAGCTGCTGCCAGGCCCCTAATCTGCCATGGGCCCCAATATACCGCCTCCTCATGCTGCTGCCAGGTCCAGAGTCTCTCATGGGTCCCTGTACGGCCTCCCATTGCTGCTGTCTCCATCGCCACACTCTGCTGCCATGTGCCACTTTCAGGTCTCTTCACACTGCTGGTGTGTTAAATTTTTTGACATAGGGTGCTGCAAGATAACGGGCCTCACATAGCTGCTGCCAGGCCCCTAATCTGCCATGGGCCCCTATATACCACCTCCTCCTGCTGCTGCCAGGTCCAGAGTCTCTCATGGGTCCCTGTACGG
Source organism: Staurois parvus (assembly GCF_062004578.1). Taxonomy (NCBI): domain Eukaryota; kingdom Metazoa; phylum Chordata; class Amphibia; order Anura; family Ranidae; genus Staurois; species Staurois parvus. The sequence continues at coordinate 458,974 of NW_028318236.1, forward strand.
CCTCCCATTGCTGCTGTCTCCATCGCCACACTCTGCTGCCATGTGCCACTTTCAGGTCTCTTCACACTGCTGGTGTGTAAAATTTTTTGACATAGGGTGCTGCAAGATAACGGGCCTCACATAGCTGCTGCCAGGCCCCTAATCTGCCATGGGCCCCAATATACCGCCTCCTCATGCTGCTGCCTGGTCCAGAGTCTCTCATGGGTCCCTGTACGGCCTCCCATTGCTGCTGTCTCCATCGCCACACTCTGCTGCCATGTGCCACTTTCAGGTCTCTTCACACTGCTGGTGTGTTAAATTTTTTGACATAGGGTGCTGCAAGATAACGGGCCTCACATAGCTGCTGCCAGGCCCCTAATCTGCCATGGGCCCCTATATACCGCCTCCTCATGCTGCTGCCAAGTCCAGAGTCTGTCATGGTCCCTGTACGGCCTCCCATTGCTGCTGTCTCCATCGCCACACTCTGCTGCCATGTGCCACTTTCAGGTCTCTTCACACTGCTGGTGTGTTAAATTTTTTGACATAGGGTGCAGGCAGATTACGGGCCTCACATAGCTGCTGCCAGGCCCCTAATCTGCCATGGGCCCCTATATACCACCTCCTCCTGCTGCTGCCAGGTCCAGAGTCTCTCATGGGTCCCTGTACGGCCTCCCATTGCTGCTGTCTCCATCGCCACACTCTGCTGCCATGTGCCACTTTCAGGTCTCTTCACACTGCTGGTGTGTTAAATTTTTTGACATAGGGTGCAGGCAGATTACGGGCCTCACATAGCTGCTGCCAGGCCCCTAATCTGCCATGGGCCCCTATATACCACCTCCTCCTGCTGCTGCCAGGTCCAGAGTCTCTCATGGGTCCCTGTACGGCCTCCCATTGCTGCTGTCTCCATCGCCACACTCTGCTGCCATGTGCCACTTTCAGGTCTCTTCACACTGCTGGTGTGTAAAATTTTTTGACATAGGGTGCTGCAAGATAACGGGCCTCACATAGCTGCTGCCAGGCCCCTAATCTGCCATGGGCCCCAATATACCGCCTCCTCATGCTGCTGCCAGGTCCAGAGTCTCTCATGGGTCCCTGTACGGCCTCCCATTGCTGCTGTCTCCATCGCCACACTCTGCTGCCATGTGCCACTTTCAGGTCTCTTCACACTGCTGGTGTGTTAAATTTTTTGACATAGGGTGCTGCAAGATAACGGGCCTCACATAGCTGCTGCCAGGCCCCTAATCTGCCATGGGCCCCTATATACCGCCTCCTCATGCTGCTGCCAAGTCCAGAGTCTGTCATGGTCCCTGTACGGCCTCCCATTGCTGCTGTCTCCATCGCCACACTCTGCTGCCATGTGCCACTTTCAGGTCTCTTCACACTGCTGGTGTGTTAAATTTTTTGACATAGGGTGCAGGCAGATTACGGGCCTCACATAGCTGCTGCCAGGCCCCTAATCTGCCATGGGCCCCTATATACCACCTCCTCCTGCTGCTGCCAGGTCCAGAGTCTCTCATGGGTCCCTGTACGGCCTCCCATTGCTGCTGTCTCCATCGCCACACTCTGCTGCCATGTGCCACTTTCAGGTCTCTTCACACTGCTGGTGTGTAAAATTTTTTGACATAGGGTGCTGCAAGATAACGGGCCTCACATAGCTGCTGCCAGGCCCCTAATCTGCCATGGGCCCCTATATACCGCCTCCTCATGCTGCTGCCAAGTCCAGAGTCTGTCATGGTCCCTGTACGGCCTCCCATTGCTGCTGTCTCCATCGCCACACTCTGCTGCCATGTGCCACTTTCAGGTCTCTTCACACTGCTGGTGTGTTAAATTTTTTGACATAGGGTGCTGGCAGATTACGGGCCTCCTATAGCTGCTGCCAGGCCCCTAATCTGCCATGGGCCCCTATATACCGCCTCCTCATGCTGCTGCCAAGTTCAGAGTCTGTCATGGGTCCCTGTACGGCCTCCCATTGCTGCTGTCTCCATCGCCACACTCTGCTGCCATGTGCCACTTTCAGGTCTCTTCACACTGCTGGTGTGTTAAATTTTTTGACATAGGGTGCAGGCAGATTACGGGCCTCACATAGCTGCTGCCAGGCCCCTAATCTGCCATGGGCCCCTATATACCGCCTCCTCCTGCTGCTGCCAGGTCCAGAGTCTCTCATGGGTCCCTGTACGGCCTCCCATTGCTGCTGTCTCCATCGCCACACTCTGCTGCCATGTGCCACTTTCAGGTCTCTTCACACTGCTGGTGTGTTAAATTTTTTGACATAGGGTGCTGCAAGATAACGGGCCTCACATAGCTGCTGCCAGGCCCCTAATCTGCCATGGGCCCCTATATACCGCCTCCTCATGCTGCTGCCAAGTCCAGAGTCTGTCATGGTCCCTGTACGGCCTCCCATTGCTGCTGTCTCCATCGCCACACTCTGCTGCCATGTGCCACTTTCAGGTCTCTTCACACTGCTGGTGTGTTAAATTTTTTGACATAGGGTGCAGGCAGATTACGGGCCTCACATAGCTGCTGCCAGGCCCCTAATCTGCCATGGGCCCCTATATACCGCCTCCTCCTGCTGCTGCCAGGTCCAGAGTCTCTCATGGGTCCCTGTACGGCCTCCCATTGCTGCTGTCTCCATCGCCACACTCTGCTGCCATGTGCCACTTTCAGGTCTCTTCACACTGCTGGTGTGTTAAATTTTTTGACATAGGGTGCTGCAAGATAACGGGCCTCACATAGCTGCTGCCAGGCCCCTAATCTGCCATGGGCCCCTATATACCGCCTCCTCATGCTGCTGCCAAGTCCAGAGTCTGTCATGGTCCCTGTACGGCCTCCCATTGCTGCTGTCTCCATCGCCACACTCTGCTGCCATGTGCCACTTTCAGGTCTCTTCACACTGCTGGTGTGTTAAATTTTTTGACATAGGGTGCTGCAAGATAACGGGCCTCACATAGCTGCTGCCAGGCCCCTAATCTGCCATGGGCCCCTATATACCACCTCCTCCTGCTGCTGCCAGGTCCAGAGTCTCTCATGGGTCCCTGTACGGCCTCCCATTGCTGCTGTCTCCATCGCCACACTCTGCTGCCATGTGCCACTTTCAGGTCTCTTCACACTGCTGGTGTGTAAAATTTTTTGACATAGGGTGCTGCAAGATAACGGGCCTCACATAGCTGCTGCCAGGCCCCTAATCTGCCATGGGCCCCAATATACCGCCTCCTCATGCTGCTGCCAGGTCCAGAGTCTCTCATGGGTCCCTGTACGGCCTCCCATTGCTGCTGTCTCCATCGCCACACTCTGCTGCCATGTGCCACTTTCAGGTCTCTTCACACTGCTGGTGTGTTAAATTTTTTGACATAGGGTGCTGCAAGATAACGGGCCTCACATAGCTGCTGCCAGGCCCCTAATCTGCCATGGGCCCCTATATACCGCCTCCTCATGCTGCTGCCAAGTCCAGAGTCTGTCATGGTCCCTGTACGGCCTCCCATTGCTGCTGTCTCCATCGCCACACTCTGCTGCCATGTGCCACTTTCAGGTCTCTTCACACTGCTGGTGTGTTAAATTTTTTGACATAGGGTGCAGGCAGATTACGGGCCTCACATAGCTGCTGCCAGGCCCCTAATCTGCCATGGGCCCCTATATACCGCCTCCTCCTGCTGCTGCCAGGTCCAGAGTCTCTCATGGGTCCCTGTACGGCCTCCCATTGCTGCTGTCTCCATCGCCACACTCTGCTGCCATGTGCCACTTTCAGGTCTCTTCACACTGCTGGTGTGTTAAATTTTTTGACATAGGGTGCTGCAAGATAACGGGCCTCACATAGCTGCTGCCAGGCCCCTAATCTGCCATGGGCCCCTATATACCGCCTCCTCATGCTGCTGCCAAGTCCAGAGTCTGTCATGGTCCCTGTACGGCCTCCCATTGCTGCTGTCTCCATCGCCACACTCTGCTGCCATGTGCCACTTTCAGGTCTCTTCACACTGCTGGTGTGTTAAATTTTTTGACATAGGGTGCAGGCAGATTACGGGCCTCACATAGCTGCTGCCAGGCCCCTAATCTGCCATGGGCCCCTATATACCGCCTCCTCCTGCTGCTGCCAGGTCCAGAGTCTCTCATGGGTCCCTGTACGGCCTCCCATTGCTGCTGTCTCCATCGCCACACTCTGCTGCCATGTGCCACTTTCAGGTCTCTTCACACTGCTGGTGTGTTAAATTTTTTGACATAGGGTGCTGCAAGATAACGGGCCTCACATAGCTGCTGCCAGGCCCCTAATCTGCCATGGGCCCCTATATACCGCCTCCTCATGCTGCTGCCAAGTCCAGAGTCTGTCATGGTCCCTGTACGGCCTCCCATTGCTGCTGTCTCCATCGCCACACTCTGCTGCCATGTGCCACTTTCAGGTCTCTTCACACTGCTGGTGTGTTAAATTTTTTGACATAGGGTGCAGGCAGATTACGGGCCTCACATAGCTGCTGCCAGGCCCCTAATCTGCCATGGGCCCCTATATAACGCCTCCTCATGCTGCTGCCAAGTTCAGAGTCTGTCATGGGTCCCTGTACGGCCTCCCATTGCTGCTGTCTCCATCGCCACACTCTGCCATGTGCCACTTTCAGGTCTCCTCACACTGCTGGTGTGTTGAATTTTTTGACATAGGGTGCTGGCAGATTACGGGCCTCCTATAGCTGCTGCCAGGCCCCTAATCTGCCATAAGCCCCTATATACCGCCTCCTCATGCTGCTGCCAAGTCCAGAGTCTGTCATGGGTCCCTGTACGGCCTCCCATTGCTGCTGTCTCCATCGCCACACTCTGCCATGTGCCACTTTCAGGTCTCCTCACACACTGCTGGTGTGTTGAATTTTTTGACATAGGGTGCTGGCAGATTACGGGCCTCCTATAGCTGCTGCCAGGCCCCTAATCTGCCGTAGGCCCCTATATACCGCCTCCTCATGCTGCTGCCAGGTCCAGAGTCTCTCATGGGTCCCTGTACGGCCTCCCATTGCTGCTGTCTCCATCGCCACACTCTGCCATGTGCCACTTTCAGGTCTCCTCACACTGCTGGTGTGTTCCATTTTTTGTCATAGGGTGCTGGCAGATTATGGGCCTCCCATAACTGCTGCCAGGCCCCTAATCTGCCATGGGCCCCTATACCGACTCCTCATGCTGTGACGTTGCAACAAGGTGGAATTCAACCCTACATATGTTAGACCGCCTTTACGAACAGCAAAAGGCCATCACAGATTTCCTGATGTTAAAAGCAGATAAAGGTACTCCCTGTGTAACTTAGATGTCAGCCATTGGCAGCTCATGCGTGACACCTGCGCTTGCTCAGGCCCTTTGAGGAGGCCACGCTATTCGTGAGTCGGCAGGACTATGGGATGAACGACGTCATTCCTCTGTTGCACGTCCTGGAACAAATGCTGTTAACAATGGCTGGTCAGGGTGCGGTAGACGTGGCGCACAGATCTCAACGCCACATGGCCCCTGTGGGGGCAGGACTGGAAGAAGAGGAGGAGGTAGAGGAGGACATTGGTGCTCAGGAATTATTGAGTGAAATGGGTGGTTTTTCCACTCAGCGGACAGGAGTGGAGGAGCAGGAGCATCTGGTAGAGGAGGAGGAAGAGGAGACAGAGGACCTAGACGCACCGTGGCAGTATGCTGTGGAGATGGAGGCAGGGAGTCCCTCGCATTCCTTGGCACAAATGGCCCATAGCATGCTCGGTTGCTTGCGTAGCGACAGCCGAATAATAACCATCAGACAGAGGGATGACTTTTGGCTGTCCACCTTGTTGGACCCTCGCTACCGTTCAAAAATGGTGGCCTTTTTCACACCTGCTGAGAGGGAGGCCAAAATAACGTACTATAAAAAACACCTATGTAGTCAGCTGGTCTCTGCCTGTCTGCGCCAACGTCCATCCTCAGACACTGTGGGCCCTGTGCGCTCGTGTTCCGCTGCCATGGCAGCAGGGGAGGGGTGGGGTGGTAGGAGCAGTGGCAGCTCCACCAGCAGCGGCTGCCTCAGTCTGCAGTCGATGATGAGTAGCTTTCTTCACCAGCGCAGTGAGGAAACTACTAACCAGCCGCAGCAGCAGCAGCAGCATCAGGTGGACCTGGAGCAGGACCTCAAACAACAGGCTTAGGCCTACTTGGACAGCACCCTGCCAACCGAGGTAGACAATCCCCTTGACTACTGGGCAACGAAACTTGACCTTTGGCCCCAACTAGCTGAATTTGCCCTTGAAAGGCTGTCATGCCCGGCCAGTAGCGTGGCATCGGAGCGCGTGTTTAGTGCGGCAGGAGGTATTGCAACTCCGCGGAGGACACGACTGTCCACCCAAAGTGTGGAGAGACTGACGTTTGTGAAAATGAATCAGGCGTGGATTAGTCTGGATTTCAAACCACCAGTTCCTGACACAACTGACTAAATCCGCCATGAATCATGCCCCAAACATGTGCCACTTTCAGGTCTCCTCACACTGCTGGTGTGTTCCATTTTTTGTCATAGGGTGCTGGCAGATTACGGGCCTCCCATAGCTGCTGCCAGGCCCCTAATCTGCCATGGGCCCCTATACCGCCTCCTCATGCTGCTGCCAAGTCCAGAGTCTCTCATGGGTCCCTGTACGGCCTCCCATTGCTGCTGCCTCCATCGCCACACTCTGCCATGTGCCACTTTCAGGTCTCCTCACACTGCTGGTGTGTTCCATTTTTTGTCATAGGGTGCTGGCAGATTACGGGCCTCCCATAGCTGCTGCCAGGCCCCTAATCTGCCATGGGCCCCTATACCGCCTCCTCATGCTGCTGCCAGGTCCAGAGTCTCTCATGGGTCCCTGTACGGCCTCCCATTGCTGCTGTCTCCATCGCCACACTCTGCCATGTGCCACTTTCAGGTCTCCTCACACTGCTGGTGGGTTCCATTTTTTGTCATAGGGTGCTGGCAGATTACGGGCCTCCCATAGCTGCTGCCAGGCCCGTAATCTGCCATGGGCCCCCGTACCGACTCCTCATGCTGCTGCCAGGCCCGTAATCTGTCATGGGCCACTGTTGTCGCTTGTTGGCATATTCCGCTCGTTCAGATGCTCCTTCTCCTGCTACTCCTCTTCACGGATTCCGTCAGCAGTCTTTCTTGGAATCCGTTTCCAAGAGACAACAGTTTGCGAGCACGCACCCGACGGTGCAGAAGCTGAACGTCCTCCTGTCCAAGTTGCTGCTGCCAGGCTCGTAATCTGTCATGCGCCCCTGTACCGCCTCCTCATGCTGCTGCCAGGTCCAGAGTGTGTCATGGGCCCCCGTACCGACTCCTCATGCTGCTGCCAGGCCCGTAATCTGTCATGGGCCCCTGTACCGCCTCCCCATGCTGCTGCCAGGTCCAGAGTGTGTCATGGGTCCCTGTACGGCCTCCCATTGCTGCTGCCAGGCCCGTAATCTGCCATGGGCCCCTGTACCGACTCCTCATGCTGCTGCCAGGCCCGTAATCTGTCATGGGCCCCTGTACCGCCTCCTCATGCTGCTGCCAGGTCCAGAGTGTGTCATGGGTCCCTGTACGGCCTCCCATTGCTGCTGTCTCTATCGCCACACTCTGCCATGTGCCACTTTCAGGTCTCCTCACACTGCTGGTGGTTTCCATTTTTGTCATAGGGTGCTGTATGGCCTCCCATTGCTGCTGCCTCCACCGCCACACTGTGGCTCCACACTCTGGTTTTGGCCCCGTGACTGCCCAAATGAGTGAAGTGTGCGGTGATTCTAAGATCGACGGCACTCATCTGCATGTCATACTGACTGACAGTATTATTTCTCTTCCCCAGCAGACTCCAAGGGCATTTAAATTAAAGGTACAGTGTTCTGCACTAATATTAAGTCTCTCTGAAGCCTAGAAACACCCTTTTTTAAGTTAAATTCACAGCGAATTTATTCGACTCGAATCGAATATTGTCCACGAATTCGCCGAATCAGTCGAATCGAATTTTTCATTTCTTCGCTCATCTCTAATAACTATAATTTTGCTACTATTATGAATCGTAATGTAAATATCTGATATGCAGGATGTATTTTCAATAGTTCCTTCTGTAATTGTACGAGAACATTTTTGTGACTGTCCCTTTGGATATTTTTACATGAACTGTCATGACCAGCCCTCGACAGCGGAATACTAACGATCTAATTATCAGAAAGCGTTTTTTTTTTCAGCACCAGAATTTTCATTTTGGTGCACCACTACCAATAACACGATCAACTGATCAGTCACGGACGGGGAAGTGGATTTCGATCAATATTTGGAAGATACAATCTGAGATTATCGACCACATCTCTGTTCTCACCATACAATCTCATAAATTGATGGAAATATGGTACAATTGATGGAAAAAGCATCTCAGTGCGGCCAATCAATGCAAACTGGTCGATCATTTTGCGCCCTGGTCAATCGACTTAAGGAATTTGATGGGAACGGAAGTTAATCTGATTGCCAATTGGATCTGATAGTAAAATTGAAGTGTGTATGGCCAGTATTCCCCCCCTCCCCCCCAGGGATATCAGCCCTCTCACACATCAAGTCGTCTGTCCTGAGGCTCCTTGTATGACCCTGGAAAGTTTGGGATTGCTGGTCGCTGTGTACTTCCTTCTAGCGGGCCGTGTGCCCCGGTGCCAGCCCTCGTACAAGTCCTGTGAGGAGAAGCTTCCGTGGGAGGTGAGCGGCTGTAGGGCACACGCTCTGCAGGTAACCAGATCCCCCGTCCCCGGAGACAAAGGGAGGCCCGGCTAACATCTATTCAGCTGTTGTGAGCAGCTGCCCGCCAGGGGAAACATACAGCAGGTGCAAGGGCAGCCAATGGGTGGCAGTGGGGCACATCCGACCCACCCCTTGCAGGGGAGGAGCCTCCAGCCTGGCCGGCTGCTCATAACGCACAGGGAAGAGGGAGCAGGTCAGCCAGTGTGCTGGTGTTAGTTCAGAGTGAGAGGCTCGCAGCAAGCCGGAAGTGCGGGACACCCTGCCGAGCTCCTCCGGCCTCCCTCACCACTACCTCATAGAGTCTATCTGTATGTGGGTGGACCCGCCTGGAGACGGATAGAGGAGTGGTGTCTCGGTTCCTAAGACCATCGGAAATATGTGTTTTCCGATGGTCTTGGGCGACCCCTGTGAAAGGGTCGATCGACCCCCAAAGGGGTTGCGACCCACAGGTTGAGAACCGCTGGTCTATGTGGTTTCTTCTTCTTCACTATAACCTCTGGGATCAGATTCAATTCAGATTTGGTAAACATGTAACTACTGGGGTTGATTTACAAAAACTGGAGAGTGCAAAATCTGGTGAAGCTCTGCATAGAAACCAGTCAGCTTCCAGGTTTTATTGTCAAAGCTTAATTGAACAAGGTGAAGTTAGAAGCTGATTGGCTAACATGCACAACTGCACCACATTCTGAGAGCTCCAGTTTTAGTAAATCTCCCCCATTGTGTCCACTCAGTCCTTAAAGCAGCAGGTGTGCCCACAACTCCATTGCTGTATAATTCAAATACACATGTGCTCCACCACTGTGCTCACACTGTTCTCACCTCAACCATATGACCCACACAAAAATCGTTCTTTTGTGGAGTCAAGAGAGGAAAAAGAGCAGAAAGTGGAAATTATCCGGAAGATGTCCTAATAAACAACATTAAGCACTATCTGGGAGTTTTTCAGCCAGGCTTCAAAAGATACATACTGACTGCAAATTGCCCACACTTATAGAAAGGACATTTTTCACCTTTGGTCAAAGCTGCACAGTTTGTTTTTATCTACAGATGCCCTTTATCTGCATAGGTAAACTATGTCTTTAAGGATTCTTTAAAATTTGGTCCAACAAATTTTGCCATAATTTTGCCAGAACTGTAAGCGTCATACCCCCATGGTTCGTCACAATCCCAATGTGTGGCAAATCCAAACCTCACCCCTACCTAGGATGGTAATCTATAAAGAACCACTATAGCAATCACAATAACAGGAATAAATAAAGTGTTACATTCCGTTTGCCTGTAAAACTTTCAGAACAAATCTAAGAAGTAGACTTCTGTATTGGGAGATGGATATAGTACAGTGTCACCTTTGATTATTGTGGTTTTCACAAGAACAAGCCGAGAAGTGAGATTTTAAGCAAGTGATTGCCTGTCTATTCATGTGCTCTATCTCATTAAAACAGCACAGCTTGATAACTGTGATCCCATGGAATGTCCACCTTTAGATGGACCACTAATTATACTTTAGACTCACTGTGGACTTTTTTTTAAGTATAAAGAAAAAACAGTTGATGAAGTTTGGTTTGTCACAAAACATTCATTAAATCACTGCTATTTTCTTGCTACCTTACTTCATGGTCTGTTTAAGGGAATAGCAATTAGTAGAGGACCTTGGCTAATCTCGCTGACCATTCAGCATAAAGCAGAAGGATGCAATTGTATTTAGTTATTGCCAGAATCAAAATGTTCTCATAGCATATCTACAAATGTAATTATAAGGCTATGTTAATAGCCTTGCCATGATGAATAAATACAGATTTAGACTGGCTCACAGAACTATGGTGTTATTTTTTAAGAATGATACCCAAATGCTCACGTACAGTAGTCACCGATGAGCCTGCACTGCAAAGCCCAACTGTGTTTGTGGTACAATTCATTAAAATTAATAATATAAAAAAAATTCTTCTGTTACCAAGCATTGGCAGCCATTTGTAAATGAATTAAAGTGATTCTAAATGTTTCTTTTTTTTTTTTTTTTTAATAAGTATGTTATACTTGCCTGCTCTATGCAATGGTTTTGCACAAAGCAGCTGTGATCCTCCTGTTTTCAGCCCCCCCTCCCCCCGTCAGCACTCCTGGCTCCTCCCCCTAGCCAACAGTCCATAAGACCCACAGAACGCAACTTGACCCCACCCCCTTCTTCACTGTGATTGACAGCAGTGGGTGGGAGATAGCGTTTTTGGAGCACTGTGTTTGCTTGAAGGCCTGCTGTCGTTGTTTTGGGCCATCCACCCATACTCTCACACCTGTAAAATTAGGACAGGGGGCTGTGTGAGTGCAGCTGCTGCATCCTCTTACACTTATATGGGCTGCCTGTATGCAGCACCTGTGTCAGGAACATTACGCAAAAGGTCCTGCAAACCATTTCTTTATTTATTACAATTACTTATAGCACTGTCAATTTATGCAGCACATTCACATCAGTCCCTGCCCTTGAAGGGCTTAAAGTCTAAGGTCCCTAACTCACATTCATACATACTAGGGTCAAATTAGACAGGAGCCAATTAACCTACCAGCATGTCTTTGTAGTGTGGGAGAAAACTGGAGTACCCGGAGGAAACCCACGCAGACACAGGGTGACGCTGAACCTGCTTCACCCTGATACTGACCTGACGTTTGGCTGATCTGCTCTTGGATAATCCTTGCCTGTCTACATTTTCTACTTACCTTTGTTTCCAACCTTGGTCTGGACTCTTGATCAAGATTTTGCCTGTTGATTCTGTACCTCACTGTCTGCACTTTGCCAACCTCTGCTCATCCCTTGATCCTTGGTACCTTCCTGCTCGACTGTTATTAAAGTTGGCTTGTGACTTGGTTCTGATCTCTACTGGATCTATACATTCTGGGTGCCCTCACTGCTGTGCTTCTGCTTATTTACAATACAGTTCCCAATTCAAGTCTTCAGTTCCTGCTTCCTGACACTTGCACCCTTCAATTACCCTGGAATCCCCTGTCCCAACTTTCTGGGAGCTTGGACAGGAATAGTGCAAAAGGCCCACCTCATCACAAAAAACTGCTCTTACAAGTACATGATAACCTGGTGGCTCAAGCTGCAAAAACACACAGCCCCTTCATGGTCTATGGCAGGGTTTCACAAACAAGGTTCCTCCAGAGGTTGCTAGGGGTTCCTTGAGCAATGAGCAATTTCTGGCTCACAGATAAGTTCACACTGACACCATTGACCTTTTTAGCTATCTATAAAGGGGGCAATTATTCCCAATGGCCACACGTGGAAAGCATTTTACCCACTGGCTAACACACTCATGTATTATGAGTTAGTATAGTCATTTTTAGCAGGGGTTCCCTGAGAATGGAAAGTTATTATAAACGTTCCTCTGTGTCAAAAAGGTTGAGAAAGTCTGGTCTACGGGCTTTAGCACCCAAGCATCAAGCAGGCTTGTGAATACTGTATATAGGAGGAGAACTCTAAACTAGTGCACTATACCAGGGGAACCATTAAGCTCATTGAGGGACACAGGAGATCAAAACTCCTAAAAGTGTTGATTACTGAAGGGACTTCGAGGGATGATTTCTCTTTATCCTAGTGGCGTTCAGCAGCGCAAACAGTGAGAGAGTTAAGTAATCTGCTATCTTCTTCCAAGGAAATAACTTATTATAAATTTGAGTTAAAGCATCCCCATGGGTGAGCAACAGCTAATAGGTCAACTCCTTTATTATCAAAGCCAAAGTTAATGTTTAATAGAATCTACTTATTGAAGTACAGACTAAAAATATGCATCAAGTTCCAAAATCCAAAATTCCAGTACTGTGAATAAGCTTTGTTCGAAATATCTTACTAAGAGCTATTACTTGAGAGCTATTCACCCAATAAAATATGGGCTGCATTGTAGAGATCACATTTTATTGCAATGTTAATATTACTTTTTTTTTGTATTCTCAGCTAAACTTCAAATATCTGTTTGTTCCAGGAGTTCTAGCACAGTGTTAAAAAAAATCCAGCCTTCTTTCTTTTCAAATGAAGATAATAGTAATTGTAAAGGAAAGACACACAGCTTTAAACTGTCAAACAAATTGCAATATAAGTCATAATACATCAGTTTGAGCGCAGCACATGGGAAAATATAGTTTACAAAAATACAAACATAAATCATGGTAACAATATATAGTCATTGCAAAAATATTGTTTGTCTTATACGTGTCAGGCTATAGCTCAGCTCTTTAGAGACCACAGTCATATAAATCATTTTCTTTATGAAATTACTGTTTCATGAACTGTATTTTTTTTCTGGTGTGCTGGATGATTTTTTTTTTACTGAATGACAAAACTGACCTGTAGTAACTGCTGGAGGCCTACTTACATTTCATGCTAGGGGCAATCAGAGTTGAGTAGCATGAGATAGGGCAGCAATACTGACACATGGGTCATATTTAAAAAAATGACCCAATCTTTCAGTGTACTTATACAGACCATTTACTGCTCACATTCTGGTATCAGCTCAACCAAGTAATGCGCCTCAAACTTGTGTCTTTTTTCAGCAGGGAGGCTTTTCCTTTAAAGTAGATGTAAATGTTAATAGAAATTAAAGTGTATAATATATATATATATTACACACTACATTGCCAAAGGTATTGGGAGAGCCCTCTAAATCATTGGATTCAGGTGTTCCAATCACCTCCATGGCCACAGGTGTAAAAATCAAGCACCTAGGCATGCAGACTACTTTTACTTCCAAAAATTTTTATTGAAATACAAGACATTTGAGATTAAAGACATGTACGGAACCCATTTTGCACACGTATAACTGAAGCAATCTCCCGTAACGCAGACGGGTAGTCAGACATGTAATTGAAGTATGCAGTAAACATAAACATGAGATCACGCTACCCAGTAAACAAAGTAGAATAACAGTTTCGCAAATATGGATGGTAAGCAATAGAGGTATAGAGGATGCAAGTGTCGGGGGTAAAAAGCACTTAAGTAATCGAGTAGTGGAGCAAAAAGCAGCATTGATGTCTGAGGCGGACGCCTCGTGCAATTCCGCACCCGGTTAAGTTAAGTTTCTGCTTGTATGTAGAAATAGTTGTTTAAGAGAGAAATATGAGACAAAAGGAAGGAAAAGAGAGAAAAGAAAAAGAGGAGAGTACTGTATATGCAGGAAGATTTAGAAAGCACAGGGAGGAGTGAGAGAGAGAGGAAAAGAAAAAAAAAAAAAAAAAAAAAAAAAAAAAGGGGGGGGGGGGGGGAGGTGGGAAGGAAGTGAAAAAGGAGGGATGGATCAAGTAATAGGTAATAGTTATTAAGCCAACCATAATATAATATAGTAGACAAGCTAATAGGTATTATCCTTAGGACTTAACATACATTTCGATAAACACGGTCCGCGGCGTTATTCCAGAGGTGATAACTTTGAACGGTATTCACGACCTGTAGATTAGTTTTAGTTATACATATAGAGTTTATAGAAATTGGTAGTTTGGAAGTGTGTCCAACACGCCCACGTTTTCCGAAATCTCTCCGGGTGGTCTCTTGTCACTGAAATCAATTCCTCCATCTCCGCAACCCTGATGACCCTATGAAACCACTCCCGCACAGTAGGAATCTGTTCTGAACGCCAGTGGACAGGAATGCATTGTTTTGCCGCATTTAGCATATGTAGGGTAAGAGACTTACGGTACATCCTTAACGGAATTGAGGAGTGGTGAAGTAAAAATTGAGCCGGGCTGTATTCCAGAGTGTAAGTAGTCACTTGTGAGACTATATCTCGCACTTTTTCCCAAAAAGGCTGCAACAAGGGACAATCCCACCAGATATGTAGGAGTGTGCCTGTTGTCTGTTTACATCTCCAGCACAACTCTGAAATATTAGGGTCAAATTTATGCAGCAGGGACGGAACTCTGTACCATCTAGAGTATAGTTTGTAATTGCTTTCCTGCGTGGAAACACACATGGAGCCCGAATGTATGTGTTCATAAATGTGATCCCAGTCGTCAGTTGACAAAGGTATTTGTAGATCACGTATCCAAGCCTCACACGCTTTTCGAGGTTGAGATATACTAGTAGTTTCAAGAAGGGAGTAAAGCTTGGATATAACATGTCGCTGGGGGGAATTCGAGAAGCAAAGTTTCTCAAATGGAGTAAGCGACCTGGAGTAGTCTTGTAAATGCGAGGCGTTATGTGTAAAATGATGAATTTGTCTATATATCCACGGTGTTAGGTTCAGGGATGGCCATAACTTCAAAATGTCCTCTCTAGATAAGAACCCAGAATTTTTGAAAAGGTGATGTATTGCTAGATTATCTGGAAGGTCACATCCAGAGAGGAAAGTTCGGGACATACTCGGCAAAAAGTCTGGGTTCTTTTTGAGTGGGGTTAAGGGGCCCGGGGAGGAAGAGAGCTCAGTGTTCTGGAATATCTGTCGGCAACAGTTTAACGTGGGGCCTACAAGAGGGTGATCCCGAAATTCAGTGGGAATATGAGCATTTCCCAGCCAAGGGGAGGAGGCAAGCGAAATCATCGAAAAATCAGATTCTACGTCAACCCAAATCTTACGATCACAGTTCGAGGTCCAGTCTACTACTCTTGCCAATTGACATGCCCTGTAGTACCGTGTAATGTCAGGTAGTCCAATACCTCCACTTCTCTTAGGCATGGTGAGTTGTACAAAGCTAATTCTGGGGTGTTTGTTATTCCAAAGAAAGGAGGAGCAGAGCTTTTTATAAGATGTAAAGAAAGAACTCGGTAATGCAATCGGTATTGTTTGGAGTAGGTACAGTATTCTTGGAAGCACATTCATTTTGAGAATGGCTGCTCTACCAAACCAGGAAAACCAAGGTTTGTTCCAAGTCTGGATGTCTCTGGAAATATTACGCAAGAGGGGTAGGAAATTCAAATCATAGAGTTCCTTTAGATTAGTCGGTAATTGGATTCCCAAGTATGTAATTGCCTCCGACTGCCAGGCAAAAGGGAAGTTCGATTTCGCTTGCCGAATCACCTCCCGGTGAAGAGAGACATTAAGAGCTTGGGATTTAGAGAAGTTTATCTTGAAATTGGCCAGGTAATGAAACAATTCAAAATCTTTTAGCAGATTAGGTAAAGTGATATGGGGATCTGTTAGAAAAAGCAAGATGTCGTCTGCAAAGGCCGCTATCTTATGAATTTTGCCATTGATATGAATCCCCTTGATATTATCGTTTTGTTTGATGCAATTCATCAGTGGTTCCAGTGTTAAAATAAAAAGGAGGGGGGATAGTGGGCATCCCTGCCTGGTGCCATTGCCTATCAAAAAAGAGTCCGAGAGTAGACCGTTAACTCGCACTTTAGCTGTGGGAGAGGTATATAAAGACATAATGAAGGTACGGAAACGCTGAGGCAATCCAAGGCCAAAAAGAACCGCCTCCATATAATCCCATGCTAACCTATCAAAGGCCTTCTCGGCATCTAGTGATAAGAAAAAGCCTGATTGTTGTTTTTGAATTAACCAATGATGAACATTTATGGCCCGTATGGTGTTGTCTCTGGCTTCTCTCCCAGGTACGAAGCCCACTTGATCCATTGATACAATGGGATCTATAATATGTAATAGGCGATTGGCCAAGATTTTTGCAAAGATCTTTAAATCAACATTCAATAAAGAGATCGGCCGATAATTTGCTGGTAGTGTGTGGTCTTTATCCTCTTTTGGTATAACCGTAATATGTGCCTCAGTGAGATGGCGCAAGGGTTGCCCTGGTGTATCTAAGGTATTGAAGGCCCGTAAAAATGGTTGTGCCAATATGTCGAGGAAAGTCTTATAGTAGGCAGTGACAAATCCATCGGGACCTGGGCTTTTACCAGGTTTCAGTTGTGCAATAGCTTGTTGTAACTCCGTCAGGGTCAGAGCACCATCTAACTCTTTTGCCTGTGTTCTAGTAATTGGGTTTGGGAGATATTGGTTCAGGAAAGTCTGGATAATTGTCTTACGTGATCTATTGTCACCTGGAGGTTTAGATGGTACAGGTAAGTTGTATAAGGCAGAATAATAGTTTTCAAATTCAGCTGCAATATTCTTTGATGTTTTCAATAAGCGTCCCTGCTTAGAAGTAAGCTGGTATATGTGTCGAGCTGCCTTTTTGGCTTGTAAGGCCCGGGCTAGAAACTTGCCACTCTTATTACCATGTTCATAAAAGAGTTTTTGTTGAAGAATAAAACTACGTTTGGCTTTCCTGTCTACAACATCTAGAAGTTGTTTACGCACTTGATCTAGTTCAGATGCAGAATTCAAGGCTCTAGAGCGTTTATGTGTGCATTCAAGTGTACGAACTTTTTGCAGTAGGGAGGCAAAAGATGCTTGAGCTAGACGTTTTCGCGAGGCGGTTATAGACATGAGAAGCCCGCGGGTTACACATTTATGTGCTTCCCACTGTGTGAGAGGGGTCGTTTCAGGAGATACATTTTCTTTGAAATAATTGGTCAGAGAATCACGGATCTGGAGGGAAACAGAGGAGTCTGTAAGAAGAAAAGGGTCCAATCTCCATGTTTTGGACGTGCCCGGCGCATCAGGAAATTGTAATGTCATCAAAATTGGGTGGTGGTCAGAAAGGATCATTGGTTCGATCGAAGCAGAGTGCAAGTTATGTAAGTCTTTCTGAGAAAGAAAAAAATAATCAATTCTAGAATGTCGCTTATGTGGTGCGGAGTAGAACGTGTAGTCTTTGTCTTTAGGGTGGAGGGTGCGCCAGGTATCATGGAGGAGAAGATCATGTAGCTCCAGTTTGATCTGTTTGAGTGCTTTGAAGGGTTTAGAGGAGGAACCGGTGGAAGTATCCTCCAATGGGTTCAATGCTACATTAAAGTCGCCGCCAAGAATCAGAATACCCGACTGAAAAGTGGACAGTAATTTGGCGATTTTGCGAAAAAAGCAGACTTGTGCGGTATTGGGGCTGTAAATGTTAGCTAGAGTAAGTGGCTTATTATAGAGGGTGCCTTTAAGAAACAGGAACCTCCCCTCGGGGTCCTCAAGATGTTCAGTGATTGTAAACGGGAGCTGTTTAGAGAGTAGAATAGACACACCCTTTGCTTTCGCCTCCGTGTTGACTGCGTGATATACTTTTGGAAAGTTAGCATCCGAAAATCTAGGTATGTGGTCTGCACGAAAGTGAGTCTCTTGGACAAAGATCACGTCTGCTCTAAGGTGTTTCATATATGTTAGAAGTTGCGAGCGTTTCTCAGGTATATTTAAGCCCTTAGCATTGAGTGAGGCCACAGAGAGTTTGGGTGCTGAACGCGCAAATGGGAGGTTAATAGCCATTATATTGTATGCCAAAAATACTTATTCAAAACCTGTTGGCGTATCAAATGGTTGTAAGTAAGATAAGAGAGATATCAGATAGAGAAGAAGGAAGAAGAGGAGAAAAAAAAAAAAAAAAAAAAAAAAAAAAAAAAAAAGGGGGGGGGGGAGGGGTGGGGGGGAGAAAGGGGGAGGGTAGATATGGGGAAAGGATAAAAAGGGAATTTAAGGAATACTAGAATAAAAGTGTGTCAAGATAGGAATACAGATGGTAGATATGAAGGAGAGGAATAAAGGAGAAGAAGAAAGAAGTATCAGGCGTGTCACATAGAAACCCATATATATATGTATATATAGTATGCATACGTTCCTTCAACTTCTTTTATATATAAGACTCCAGAGAAGATGTAGGCCAGCTACTCTCTCTCTCAATAAAGCTCTAGTAAATTATAAAGGTGTGTACTAGAATAGGTAATTACACTTGGAGATGCGTCGAGCCCAGAAACGGCCGTACTGTGAACGTATAATATACTCGTGAAAAGGTTACGTGTCCTCAAACGAAAGGTATATAAAGGACTTTGACCAACATAAGATGGCCTTGAAACACAGAGATATGTGGGAAGCAGCCAATGTATGTCGAGAGTAAAAAGGGAAAGAGGTGGGTAACAGATAATATACATAAAGATATAAAGCTATATAAGCGAAAGCATTGCAGATGAACACAGGGGCTAATGACAGTCCTCACAGGCGCGAATACACGATGAGGAATATGTAAGAAGTAAGTCATGAAGGAGAGTGCCTATGTGGTGGATTATATGTACGTGAATGTGGATAGGTACCACAAATTGTGTTAATCAATAAATTGAAGCGTCCTCATACCTCGTAGCGTGGTAAACAAGCATAAGTTCAGTCTGTACGTAATAAGTAAATAGATAATTCTTATCATTAACTATGAACCAAAGATATCTGGTAATTATATCACTAGGCGAAGATCATTTTTAACTGTATCAGTTTCAAGTAAGAACATCAACCGTATGTGAGACATAGTATGGATACAACAATAATATAGTGTTTAAGTGTTCCAGGATGTATGCCACAGGCTATCCATTTCGTGTAATTGACTTTCAAACAACTTTTTAAATACAAATCCTAACCGAGGGAACTTCTGTTATTTAGCATGTTATAGCTTACAAGTGTGGAGATTTCTCACTATTACCCTCCACGAGCGGCATATTGAAAGGAAGGTATTTAGAATCCATGGCCCAATTCGCGTATTGGTCAACGACAATGATAGCATAGGTCACGCTTTAACACCCTAAGGTGCACCATGGATGTGAACCACAACATGGAGGGCCTTTATCCTATAGCTGGGACACTGAGACACTACCTAGTCCGAGAATAGGTTGGGGGTATATAACTAGTCAGATCCTATGATTCACGTGGGGGAGATCGGAGTAGTGTTTGGGGGAGCCCATAATTGTAGGGGTAGTGAAGAATATGCATATGCATCATATAAGTGCGAAGTCTACTCAAAACCGATTCACACATAAATACGTGCATGTATATATATACGAGCTGAGTCATGGACACATAAGGACGGGAGCGCCATTAGTAGAGAACCCTATGGGATCCTCCAGCACCGGCCCATTCCAGGAGATAGTAAGGACCCGTTATACATCCTAAGTATGAAGCAACTATGTGCTAATATTCCCCCAGTGGCACCTTGTAGCTAGTAGAAAAGGAAACACAAAAGCTAAATCCAAAATATCTCAAGGAGCATAAAATATGCAATCGTCCGGGAGGGAAGGCATTGCCTACGTAAATCATCGATGATAGGACGTTATAAACACGGTCAGATAGAGCTCTAAACTAGGTGTATTTTGGTTAAAATACAGCGGGAATCAGGGCATCAGGCTTAGGTCAAGCATAAGGGTTCAGTCAATGTTACCAGGGTTCCTATTGGTCTACATATCGGTTGTCCATGAGGACTAGAAACTGGTTACAATAGACCGTTGCTGATTAAGCGAAAGCGCTCCAGTATCAGCAAGGGTATTCCCAATATCTCCAGTAGCCACGTTATCCCATAACCCCTCCGAATCACATAGCAGAATAACCTCAGCAAGGAAATATAATTACACTTAAGACATACGACTGGTAGATAATATACAAAGAAAATATGAGCATTTTGTATGTTAAACATACCTAAAAGTCCATTTTCCAGGACCACAGGTGGTTGTATGGTGGATTGCATAAAAGGGTCGTGGAGTTTATTTTCCATAACTTTCTTCCTTCGGAAACATATTCAAATCTAAGATAAAGAGGCTTCAAGTTGAGAAGCTAGTTCTGCGCCTGCGTGTAAATAGGGGACAATGAAGTAGAGTCATTCATGACGTGCTTTACAATGTGCTGGAGATGTTGGTAAACTTTCATCATTAATGAGCCGTCGTCGTACAGGGGAGGTTGAGGTGTGCCGGGGGGTTCTGCGTCGTCTGTCTCTGCCCGGGTAGGCAGAGAATTGCGCATCCATAAGATCTTCAGCGGATCGTGAGAGGGGGAGAGCTTCAGTAGACCAGTTGGGTATATCCAGTAGTGGGATATTCAGAGATTCACAGAACATTGTGAGATCTTCTGGAAATCTCATGAGAGCGGATTTCCCCAAATGTGTTGCCGCAAGGCCAAACGGGAACTTCCAGCGATAAGCTATTCCCTTGGAGCGAAGCAAATCGAGCAAAGGACGTAGGTCTTTCCTACGTTGCAAAGTGAGGTGGGAAAGATCTTGAAATAATTTGATTTCTGTTCCATGATAATGCAGGTGGTGTTTGTCTCGAGCCCTGCGTAATATTTCCTCCTTGAGCCGGAAATCAACTAGGCAGCAAATTATATCTCTCGGTGGGTCGGCATCTCTACCTCTCGGGCGTAACGCCCTATGTATGCGTTCAATTTCAATTGGAGATTCAGGTGGCCTTTCCAAGAGATCATTAAAAATGGTCAGGAGCGCTTGAGTAAGTTGGGCAGATTCGATTGCCTCAGGGACACCACGCACCCTTAAATTATGCCGTCTTCCCCTGTTGTCCAGGTCCTCTATGTGGCGGTCAAGCTCTCTCAAATGTAAAGTGTGCATGTCAACCTGTTTGCTCATCTCAGAAACGGCTCGATCTTGAGCGTTAATTTTAACTTCTACTGCGTCAAGCCTGTTGGCTACTGCTTGCATATCGATATGTAGCTCGGCTATAGCTGTAGATAGAGTTCCTTTAATATCTGACGCAACCGCTTTCAAATCTCCTAAGGTGAGAGGTGAGGATTCAGGGTGACCCGTTGTGATAGCCGTTGGCTTATTCAGGCACTGTGGATGAGTTTCCGTAGGAGGCGAGTGTAATGGAGATTCACGAGAAGAGGCTTCCATGTGATCTGGAGTTTGCGACCGGAATAATTCCGGAATGCTGCGATTTGCCGGACCATTCAGACGCCGCGGGGATCGTGAGCGAGGGGTAGTAGATTTCTTATCTGATTTCCCCATGTTTCCGGTTACTCTCTGTGTTATGAATGCGTAATCCCACCTCTGTGTGACAAGGATCACGTTATTATGTAGACATTTTCAATGGGCGCCAGCCTGGACCCCCAGAATTAACGAGAAAGAAATAAGAAAGGAAGTATTTCTGAACAAATCAGGGATCACAGCATAAACCTTAGCAGATTGGATAGGGCGAGCAGAGGTCAGCAGTGATGAATCTATGTGTCTCTGGCTTCTGAAGCATATTAGGGATCCATGAGTGCAAGGATTTCCTCTGCTTTCCCTATTAAAGCTTTGTAGGAGAGGCTGCTGTTTCGGGCCTAGTTGTCAGACAGATCCTAGTGGGAAGTGTGTAGGCCCTTACTATAGGCCAACGTTCTCTGGGCTCTTGGGGGGGTGCCCCGATGGATAAGGGAGAGGTGCCCACTTATATACAGTATGTGGGGAGTATCTTAGGACTCGCAGTCCTTTTTAACGTCGGGTGTCTCACTCACCCAGCCTGTACACGTGAGTGCGGGCCGCGACAAGCCCCACCCCTCCACTGCCTCAGATGAGGAGAAGCCGACACTCCCGATGTGGACGGAGGACTCCAGCCGCCACCCGCTCGTGTGAAGGAGGGAGAGAGAGAGGTATGATCTGCAACCCTCTCCTCGTGACCGCACCGCTCTCCTCGTGCACCCGGCCTCTCACCGGGCAGGCACTAGCCGGGTTGTCTCTCGGCCGCGTTCGGCCGTGACCGGCCACGCTTGAATGCCGCCGCGGATCTGGATCAGCAAGGTCCAGACCCGTTCGACGTCCTTACCGGTGGACACAGCAGGGTCTATCACGGGGACCCGATGGCTGCTATCCCGCAGATGGCAGTGGATACGGAGCAGGTCGTCAGGAGCTCAGTGTTACGCGTCCTGTCCCGTCGCCATCTTGGACACGCCCCCTCAGACTACTTTTACAAACAGTTGTGAAAGAATAAGTCGCTCTCTGGAGCTCAGTGAATTAAAACGAGGTACCGTGATAGGTTGTCACCTGTGCAATAAGTCCATCCGTGAAATTTTGTTGCTACTAAATATTCCACAGTCAACTGTTAGTGGTATTATAACAAAGTGGAAGCAACTGGGAACAACAGCAACTCAGCCACGAAGTAGTAGTCCACGGAAAATTACAGAGCGGGGTCAGCGCATGCTGAAGTACACAATGCACAGAAGTCACCACATGTTTGCAAAGTCAATAGCTAAAGACCTTTAGACTAGCACAACAACAGTGCATAGAGAGCTTCATGGAATGGGTTTCCATGACCAAACAGTTGCATCCAAACTTTAAATCACCAAGTGCAATGCAAAGTGTCGGATACAGTGGTGTAAAGTATGCCACTACTGGACTCTAGAGCTGTGGAAACGTGTTCTCTGGAGTAAAGAATCATGCTTCTCTGTCTGGATGGATGTGCCTGGGTTTGGCGGTGGCCAGGAGAATGGTGCTTGCCTGACTGCATTGTCCCAAGTGTAAAGTTTGGTGGATGGGGGGACTATGGCGTGGGGTTGTTTTTCAGGGATTGGGCTGTGCACCAGTGCACAAAGCAAGGTCCATGAAGACATGAATGAGAGAGTTTTGGGTGGAGGAACGTTATTGGCCTGCACCTCAACCAGATAAAACACCTTTGGGATGGATTAGAGCAAAAAGTGTGAGCCAGGCCTTCTCGTCCGACATCAGTGCCTGACCTCACAAATGCGATTCTGGAAGAATGGTCAAACATTACCATAGACACTCCTAAACCTTGTGGACAGCCTTCCCAGAAGAGTTGAAGCTGTTATAGCTGCAAATGGTGGGCCAACTCAATATTGAACCCTACGGACTAGGACTGGGATGCCATTAAAGTTCATGTGTGTTAAAACGCAGGCGTCCCGAAACTTTTTTCAATATATAGTGTATATATATATAGAGAGAGAGAGAGAGAGAGAGAGAGAGTTAGTTCTCCTTGTTTATGAAGAGGCTGTTATCCATATTAACCCTGGCTTTACTGTGCTGGCAGATCATCAGTTGTAAACTAGATTTCAACACAGTCTGTCCTACCCAGGAGCGGACTGACTATTCGAGCACTCGGGCATTCGAGGGCCCGAGGTCAGTAGGGGGCCCCATGAAATGCCCTTGGTACCTTTTTTATAGGCTTTTTTGAGTGTGGGCAAGGACACAGGGGCCCCATGATCCCCTATTGCCTGGGGGCCCCATGAGTTGTCAGTCCGCCCCTGGTCCTACCAAAGGGTTAAATAAACTGAAATTGTTCAGAAATGCTTACATTTGGCCATGAGGTCTTCTCCTAAGAAACATCTAAAAGTTAATTAAAAAAAACTTTACTTAGGTATTAGGATCAAGCAACAAACATATAGTGGGATATTCTCAAATTTGACTGCAAAAGCAGAAATACACTTTAGTTATTGTGTCATAATCAACTGACATTTTTAATTACTTACAGTGAAGAGAGGACCTAAAAAAGTTGGCTCTGATCAGACTGTGACCATCTGACATACCAGTGCTGTCTATGCACTACGTTGTTATTAAAGTTAGGAATCTTTAACACCGTATGTTTACAATAGAGTTGAATAGAATTTAGTTTGCTAAAGTACAGTATATCATAAACATTTGTTGTGGGGTTTTTTTGTTGAAAATACTAGTTTCTAGTAAAAAAGTGCAGATTTTACTTCTCATTGTGGATATAATGCCAGCTTCTATGACTAAAACCATATGATTTTGTGCATAAACAGGCCTCTACTATTTTTCCAAAAAAAGAGTAGACTTTAGGTACACTAAATTTGGAAAATACATTGTCAGCTCCTGTGACCAAAACAGCAAGTTATTTTTTAAAAGCAGGCTTTGTCTAAGGATTTGAGGGTCTATGTCAGTTCTGCATATGTATGAAGTATTAAAAAATGTAAAAGCAATGTGTAGCTATGTACTTCTCCACAACATATCTTAGCTGTCAATCTTGAAGATGGAGGAGCAAGCAAAGGCAAATTAAACCCAGTAATCTTAAAGTCAATGTCTCCATTGTTAAAGTATGTAAACAAAAAGGTATGTTTATTTTGTCTGTTGTTTCAGTTGCACTCCCCATTTCTTTCTGCCTAGGCAAAAAATGTTACTTATAAGCAAATGTTGACTTGTTGAAAGTCGACAGCTAAGCTTTCATCATTATCTTTAATCACTGCCCTAACAATTGCAGAGAGCAATGATACATGGCTGGCGTAGAAATAGAAGAGGTATCACTGACATGTAGGCTGTGATTGACAGCCTGGTTTCACCTTGTCAATGCTGTTGGAAAAGGCAAGATGGCAAAACCTAATGCGGTATTAAGTGAGTCTCTGGGAATAGACTGTTTCAGAGTTTTACTTAAAGTGAAAGTGAACAGCAATAGCTAGGCCTCGCTTAGCAATGTCCTAGCAACATCCTGGGAGTTTTCAGGTCAGGCTTCAAGAGGTATGTAAATGGCCGACACCTATAGCAAGGGCATTATTCAATTTTGGTCAAAGCTGCACAACTTC
Organism: Staurois parvus; assembly: GCF_062004578.1. NCBI lineage: Eukaryota > Metazoa > Chordata > Amphibia > Anura > Ranidae > Staurois > Staurois parvus. The sequence goes on from NW_028318236.1 coordinate 483,964, forward strand.
TTTTCATCAACAGATGTCCCTTATCTGCATAGGCAGTTTTTTGGTAAAGGCAAACTAGACCTTTAATAGGTCATGCTTAACCTCTTTAGGACCGCCCACCCCCATTGTACCGCGGACTGGCAGCTCCTACAGGCACAGCAACGTACCTGCATGTCGCTGCCTGTTTCTGGGTTCAGGGTGTGCGCATGAACCCCCCTCCCTCTCCTGCTGACTCTTGCAGGATATTTTCAGCTGGTCCTGGCCAACAATTCATAGCCGGGACCTGCTGATCGGCTATGTCCAATCACAGCCCAGAGCCCTGTGTTGACAAACAACACAGGGCTCTTTACAGAGGGAACCATCTCTTTGTTTCTTCTCCCTGCAAAGGGAGAAGAAACAGCTGTTTAGTAACAAGCAGCACATAATACACACATTAACACTTGTTAGGCACACACTTAACCCCTTTATTACCCTGAGATGTTATCCCCTTCCCAGCCAGTGTCATTAGTACAGTGACAGTGTATAGTATCATCACTGATCACAGTATTATTGTCACTGGTGATGTCAGTGTTAGTTAGGCAGTTCCCACTCAGTGTCAGTTAGTTCCAGATTCTACAATACCAGTCCCACTATAAGTCACTACTAACCACCATTACTAATATAAAAACTTTTTTTTTTATTCCAGTATATATACCATAGTTTGTAGACGATATACTGTAACTTTCACACAAACCAATCACTTTACAAGTTTTGGGGTTTTTTTATTTAACAAAGACATGTAGCAGAATAGGTTTTGGAAATGAGATTTTTTTGTATTGTTTATGGATTTGTTTTAAAGCAAAAAGTAAAACATATTGTTTGTTTTTAATTTTTGGTCTGTTTTTGTTTATATGAAAAAAAAATAAAAAAACCCAGTGATGATTATATACCACCAAAAGAAAGCTCTATTTGTGAAAAAAAATAATTCAAACTTCACATGCATACAGTGTTGCATGACAGCACAATTACCAGGTAAAGTAGCTCAGTGATAAATAGCAAAAAATGTCCTAGTCATGAAAGGGGTAAAACCTTTTCGGAGCTCAAGTGGTTAAAGAGCTAAACACATCTACCAATGTGTAATATTTATTCAGGCAATTTAGAAGAGCTCTGATTTAAACCCCAGGTTTCACATTTCAAAGAGTGAATTCAGTGACCAGCTTCAAACCTCCGACCCTTGCTGGAACTATTATTACACCTGCATGTTATCTAAGGCTACGTAGAAGACAGCAATTGGTTATCCTGGGAAAGCAAGGCATGAACACATGCAGTTGACTGGAGTTTACTATGGCCCTAGGATCAGACACTCTTCAAAGAGACCAGAGGAGTCCAAATGTCAGGAACAGCTTTCACACTGATTTGGTATTTAGCTGGAAAGACTAAAAGGACTTAAAAAAAAACTGTACATCAAACAACTATTTTATAAATTTCTCAACTTAACTCTCTTCATATCTGAAGTTTAATTATTGAATCGGTTTAGTCGCCAACCATTATTACTATAATAAATGCAATGTAATAGACCTGCCTTCTACATTCATAATTAAGACTCCTGCTGTGATATATTTCCTACGCTAACCATTCAATTATTTCATGCCCAAGAAAACTGATTTGATAAAAATGTAGTAATATGATTTTACAATTTCCTTTGCACTTGCTCCATTTCAGGGAAGAAGTGCGTTCATATTTCCAGCTGATTAGTGCTCAGACGGAGGGTACTGTTGTGTATATCAAGAGAATCAGGTTTCATGGAGCATAGCATATCTAAAACTCCATAAAGCAGACCTATTAATACAAGCCAAAATGTATATCAATACTCAGCCTGTAAGCTTTAACTAAAGGTAATGAAACATGAAAAAAACTCACCAGATCTGATGGTACATAGGCACATGATGTATACTGATGCTTCAATGGATTTCAGTGAAGTTTCCCCTAATTTCTACCAATGTTATGGTGAAGCAAAACCCTCTAATTTCGCTCATCCCTACTGGTCAAATGATGTCTGTGAAGGACCTTGGGGGTTGACCTTTACAGACTATGCAGACTGTTACGTTATTTCTTTTTAATGTTCGACCAATGGCAATATTGTGCTGTCCTATAAATACATTTATCCTTCTATATAGGGAAAGTATTCCCTGATATCTCTGGCAGAAAAGTCAAAGGGCTTTAGGGAGAAATAGACTGACTCCAGGCAAAATTGGCCTTAAGTTATCCATTGCTATATACAGGTGAAACCTGTATGAAGACTGAGAGACCATTTAAAGGCTCAGGAACCCTTTGCAGGTGTTATGGCTTAATTAGCTGATTAGAGTGGGACACTTTGAGCCGAGAATATTGCACCTTTTCACAATATTCAAATTTTCTGAGATTGTGGATTTGGGGTTTTCGTGAACTATAAGCCATAATCATCACAATTATGACAAATCACGGCTTGAACTATCTTGCTTTGCATGTAATGAGTCCATCTCATATATTAGTTTCACCTTCTAAGTTGCATTACTGAAATAAATGAACTTTTGCACGATATTCTAATTTTTCGAGTTTCACCTGTATGCTCCCATATGAATCTCAAAGATTAGAGTTAGAACCACACTCTACACGGGAGTTTTGAAAAGGAATCATGGTCTCCTTATAAAGGCACTATATTGTTATATGAAAGAAATGTATTTTTAACCTAATGTTGTGTGAGAGAAGCCATTTTGGCTATGAATGTTATGTGTATTACTGGGTGTGGCAGACTTCTTGTCACCCAGGCTGGGTGATTCCGTCAGAGAACGGCTTCCTCGCCTCTGCGACACAGGACCAGGGTATTATAGCTGGGCATCGAACCCAAGAACTAGACAACACTAGCTTAGGAGAAAAAACTGGAACTACTTTATTGAACAGAAATACCAGTTTTTATACACTTCAGAAATAGGGACAGTCCCCACACAAAGAATAAAAACAAATATTACACATTGTGATAAACATCTTGCACTGATTAGGTAAGAGCTTGATCACATTATCCTAAACAGTGCAAATGGTAAACAATACAGCCAACAGCCAACAGTGATCTAATTAACAGTAATCTAACCAACAGTCAAGCACTCAGTTACAACCAAACTTTCTTTTTACATAGTTGTTTTAAAGAGCTGTGTTTAAATGCAAAAGGTTGTTTCCCTGTCCCATCCAGGATAAAGTAAGAGATTACTGAATAGTAAGCACCCTCTGCTACTTGTACTTACTGTCCACTTGCACTCTTTCTTTCCAGGTGACACAACAGGATGTGAGGACTAAAGTTCCCAATGGTCACCAATACAACTTTAAACTAGTTTATGCATGTAATTCCTCTGCTTTTATCTAGGCATGGTTAAGTGCAATTCAGAAGAACAGTAGTGGTATACCACATCGATTGGTTTTGGGTCCAGTTCTTCAATCTATACATATACAGTCATGGCCGAAATTGTTGGCACCCTTGATATTTCTCCAGGAAATCATGTATTTCTCACGAAACGTATTGCATTAACACATGTTTTGCTATACACATGTTTATTCCCTTTGTGTGTATTGGGACAAAACAAAAAAAGGGAGGAAAGAAAGCAAATTCGACATAATGTCACACAAACCTCCAAAAATGGGCTGGACAAAAGTATTGGCACCCTTTCACAACTGCGGATAAATAAGAATGTTACAAGCATGTGATGCTCCTGTAAACTCACCTGGGGCAAGTAACAGGTGTGGGCAATATAGAAATCACACCTGAAAGCAGATAAAAAGGAGAGACGTTCACTTAACCTTTGCATTGTGTGTCTGTCTGTGCCACACTAAGCATGGACAACAGAAAGAGGAGACGAGAACTGTCTGAGGACCTGAGAACCAAAATTGTGGCAAAATATCAACAATCTCAAGGTTTACAAGTCCATCTCCAGAGAACTAGATTTGCCTTTGTCCACAGTGCGCAACATTATCAAGAAGTTTGCAACCCATGGCACTGTAGCTAATCTCCCTGGTCGTGGACGGATGAGGAAAATTGATGAAAGATTGCAACGCAGAATAGTCCGGATGGTGGATAAGCAGCCCCAAACATGTTCCAAAGACATTCAAGCTGTCCTGCAGGCTCAGGGAGCATCAGTGTCAGCGCGAACTATCCGTCGACATTTAAATGAAATGAAACGCTATGGCAGGAGACCCAGGAGGACCCCACTGCTGACACAGAGACATAAAAAAGCAAGACTACAGTTTGCCAAAATGTACTTGAGTAAGCCAAAAGCCTTCTGGGAAAACGTCTTGTGGACAGATGAGACCAAGATAGAGCTTTTCGGTAAAGCACATCATTCTACTGTTTACCGAAAACGGAATGAGGCCTACAAAGAACAAAACACAGTACCTACGGTAAAATATGGTGGAGGTTCAATGATGTTTTGGGGTTGTTTTGCTGCCTCTGGCACTGGGTGCCTTGACTGTGTGCAAGGCATCATGAAATCTGAGGATTACCAAAGGATTTTGGGTCGCACTGTAGGGCCCAGTGTCAGAAAGCTGGGTTTGCGTCCAAGATCCTGGGTCTTCCAGCAGGACAATGACCCCAAACATACGTCAAAAAGCACTCAGAAATGGATGGCAAAGAAGCGCTGGAGAGTTCTGAAGTGGCCAGCAATGAGCCCAGATCTAAATCCCATTGAACACCTGTGGAGAGATCTTAAAATTGCTGTTGGGAAAAGGTGTCCTTCCAATAAGAGAGACCTGGAGCTGTTTGCAAAGGAAGAGTGGTCCAAAATTCCGGGTGAGAGGTGTCAGAAGCTTATTGATGGTTATAGGAAGCGACTGATTTCAGTTATGTTTTCCAAAGGGTGTGCAACCAAATATTAAGTTAAGGGTGCCAATACTTTTGTCCAGCCCATTTTTGGGGTTTTGTGTGACATTATGTCATATTTGCTTTTCTGCCTCTGTTTTATATTTGTTCCAATACATACAAAGGGAATAAACATGTGTATAGCAAAACATGTGTTAATGCAATACCTTTTTTGTGTGAAATACTTGATTTTCAGGAAAAATATCAAGGGTGCCAACAATTTCGGCCATGACTGTATATATACACACACTCACCGCCCACTTTATTAGATATGCCTTCTTAGTACCAGGTTGGATCCCCTTTTGCCTTCAGAACTGCCTTAATTATTCATGGCATAGATTCAACAAGGTGTTGGAAACATTCATTAGAGATTTTGGTCCATATTGACATGAGTTACTGTTGCCTTTCTATCATTTCGAACCAGTCTGCCCATTCTCCTCTGACCTCTGACATCAACAAGACATTTTCCTCCACACAACTGTGGCTCACTGGATGTTTTCTCTTTTTCAGACTATTCTCTGTAAACCCTAGAGATGGTGGTGCGTGAAAATCCCAGTAGATCAGCAGTTATATATACTAGTTATAATACTCAGACCAGCCCGTCTGACACCAACAACCATGCCACAATCAAAGTCACTTAAATCCCCTTTCTTCCCCATTCTGATGCTTGGTTTGAACTTCAGCAAGTCATCTTCACCACATCTAGATGCCCAAATGCATTGAGTTGCTGTCATGTGATTGGCTGATTAGCAGTTTGTGTTATATTAGCAATTTGTGTTAACATCACTTGAATCAGCTTCTGTTGCCTACTTTCTTACTGACACTCATACCCATCTTTGGACATTTTTTAAACTTTTTGAGTGCAGTATTACTCCAGACCAATTTTCATCAGTATATAGCAATCATTAGTATATAGATGGAAAAGGACTGGTCTCAATACTGAACTATGCTGTACACAACTACAGTTTTTTTTATTACATAGTATATAGCCATGCCTACTTAAAGGCAGAACCAGAGGTAAGGGATTATACACACAATCTAATGAATAGGGCCCCTTGAACCAGGGGACCATTTGGAAACTCGGGCACCGCCCGAGGGCCCGGGGTCAGTAGGGGGCCCCATGAGATGCCCCTCATACCGTTTTCATAGGCTTTTTGAGTTTGGGCAGGGACACAGGGGCCCCATGATCCCCTGTCCTATTGCCCGGGGGCCCCATGAGTTGTCAGTCCGCCCCTGCCTTGAACCCAACATAAAGTAAAATAAATCTGGTAAATACTGTTGACCTAGCATTCTCTTTTTCATATTGTCAACTACCTTCCTACATAAAGCTTCACACAGCTCCTGTATTTTGAAGGGGAGCCTATGGAAATACACACACAAGGTATGTGTGTGTATGTTAATTTCAACCATATGGAATGGAGTAGGGATAGCATATGGTATGGAGTGGCATGTGACTCACTCCATGTGACCAAGCTGGATCAATCATTACTGTCATATAAGGAGAGTCTTTAACCAAACAAACAAACAAACTAGGACCTAATCAACACCAAGAGTTTTACCATTGCTACTCATCCCAACACTGCTGTAAGGATACATTACTGCTATCATTATTAAAAACCTGACATTGGATTTAAGCCTTCCCCATTCTCCTAAAAAGTGTTTTCAATGTGAAGTCCCCTGGAGAAATGTCCTTGTCTTCCTGTAATGGCGACACAACAGAAAGTACAGGGAAATCACCCCAATGAGGAAAAGGCAGCAATAAAAAAAATGGAGTTTCCAATTCTTCCTCAACTTCCTAAACTACTTGAAATTACTGTTCACTCGTCCCTTTTCTAAATAACTATTTCTTTAATATTTTTTTAAAGAAAATAATAATAATACTTACAGCAGGTAAAAAAAACAATTTCCACCTCATTTAGAGCTTAATTCTCTAAACATTAGCCATCATTAGTTAAAACAGGGAGAAAAAAACTTTGCTAAGCTAAATGAATGTTAAGTAGGGAAAATTAGAGAAACTGGTAAGATAGTACTTTATTGATTAAAACGCAGTGACTGTGAAAGTAAGACTGACCTATAGAGCAAAATCATTTCACTGCACTCGCAGTTTATTTGGGAATTCATTTTAATCATGACTAATTGTGTGAAGATTCTTTTCAGAGTGTTTATCTTAAATGAAAGGGAAAGTGTTTAAGTGGAATGTCTAGTGGCTTCTGTCAAATGATGATTCAGCCGTTCTTATTTAGCATCTGTTCATATACCGGTCGAATGTAACTATAAAGAGTAACTCTGCCTCCAAACATAATTATGAAAATGTATAAATGGTACACATTCCAGTTTTTAATTTACAGTCAATGTATCTTTTCTTTTAATTAGTGCTAAAGATTTAATAAGCAATCAAAAGGAATAATGTATTAATCTTATGTTTAGAATAGGGTTGATTGATTATTTCAGTGAGTCTAAAATCATAAAAAAAACCTGTTTTTTTTAAAATTGGAATTATACTTTTAAAATACTAAAACACAACATAGTAAATACACAAACAATCCATTAGGCGTATATGTAATGCCAGATGTATATATATAAAATAGTAGTTGGGTATGTGTGGTGACATGTTCCTTGTAAGCTCTTAATTTCAACCATATGGAATGGAGTAGGGATAGCATATGGTATGGAGTGGCATGTGACTCACTCCATGTGACCAAGCTGGATCAATCAGTACTGTCATATAAAGAGAGTCTTTAACCCTGTATAAGCTATGACTCCAGCAACTTAAAGCTTACACAAAACATTCACTCTTCATAACTGAACGGAGCAGTAGAGGAGTCAATATAAAATCAGGGTGTACTGCTGGGGAAGGCTGCATTAAAGCAGAACTTAACCCAAAAGGAGAAGTTCTGTTCTTCCCACCCATCCCCTCTATTTTGTCATATTTGGAACATTTTTGTTTTTTGGAGGGGAGGGCTGGTAACTAGTTTTGACAAGTACCCACTCCCACTTCCACTCGGGTCGCCTAGTCGATCTGAATGGAAGTTATCTTTCCCCTCCCTGTATTCAACCTTCTAGGACACATGATAGGTCCCAGAAGGCTGTGGGACCATTCACAAAGTGCAGCATTACTCGGTCATGCACAACGGGGTAACCGGCTGTGAAGCCATATGGAGTCACAGCTGGTTGCCCACAGTTAACATGCTGGGCCTGGGGACCGAAGACCGGTAAAGAAACCAACCCAGGTGAGCACAGCGATGGATCCTTGGACAGGTCACCGCCTATTTATCAAAAGTTAGTAGCTACAGTTTTTATAGCTGTTGACGTTTAATTTTTTTAAGCAATTATTGAAGAAGCACTTTAAGGTGAGCCCAATCCTTTGCTCTGTGTGGGGAAGGGAGAATGTCTCATGTTCAAGCAGTAAATAAGATTTAATCTGAGCCATCATTGACCTCTGTAGCTACAGTGACTGTGGAGGAAATCATCCCCAAAGTTCACAACAGAAGCACTAAAGTTCTTCAAGTTGGGTTTGAGCATGGTGCTCTCTCCCCTTTTCTTTTGCAACACATCTATCCTTACATTAGGGATAAGAAGGCTGGCGGGCTGGCCAACTAATTGGTGGAACGGAGGGACTGAGCTACAGGAATGAAAAACTTTGAAGCTTCTGCTACAAACTTTAAGGATGAATTACTCCACAGTAGTCAGTAAGGGCTTGTTTTAAGGTGTATTTTCTATTTCTTAAGAACATGTAAATATGTGAATGTACGTAACTTGGCTACATTCCTAATTCTAGTTGACTAGTTCAAAAATAACAAAAAATGTTAGTTCACTGAGACTATTTTACACTATCCTTTAACACTTTCATTCAATGAGTGGATAGCATTCACACCGCTATCTAAAAATGAAAAAAAAAAGAATACAAATTCACTTTGAAGGCAATCCTTGTAAAGCCTTACTAGGTTTGATTAAACCCTTGGACTTACAATCCTCCACTTTTTTAGAAATTGGCCCCATTGTCCACACATTTTGCTGGGAGCAACTAAATGATATGAATTGAGAAGCTCATCCACAGGAAAATAAAACCTGCATCAAAAATACTCACACCAAATAAAAAACTCAATAGCTCATTATTGTACAGAGGCCAAATGAAAAATTCATTCTTCAGGGCTACATTTAAGAGAACCATGCCCTGCAGCACTATGCATATTTCATAAGTGCCCAACATTAAAGCAAAGGTCTGAGCATTTGTGAAATGCACTCACACATTCCGTAAGTGTTATAGATATGATTTTTTTCTGCAACTTATTTCCATACCACATTGTGTTCAATTTCATGCAATTGTTAAGAAATGTTTTATTTTTGTTGATTTTATGTTGTATTGTTATTTATTTTCATATATCTTTATATTTTTACCTCAAGTAAATTTAATTTACCCACTTGACCTGCAGAAGGTTTTACCCCCTTCAAGACCAGGGCACTGTGCTATTTTAACTGGCAATTTCTGGGTCATGCAACACTGTGCGCAGATTACATTTTGTCTTTTTTACACAAATATATCTTTCTTTTGCTGATATTTAATCAGCACTGGTTTTTATTGCTATAGAAATGAAAAAATGCCAAAAATTGTAAAAAAGAAACATGTTTTTCTTAGTTTATGTTTTAAAATTTAGCAAATAAATAATCTTCACAAAAATAATCCAAACTAGTGTATGCTATTTAGTCTGTGTGAAAGTTATAGAGTCTACGAACTATGGTATATATATTTGAAAATTGATCAATCCTGATGTACTGATGATCTTATTTGTACTGATGATCTTATTTCTTGAGGCCCTAAAATGCCAGGACAGTACAAATATCCCCCAAATGACCCCTATTTGGAAAGTAGACAGTCCCAGGTACAGTATTTAGTAAGAGGCATTGCGTGTTTTTTGTTGTGTTAAATTTTTTGTCACAATGGAAAAATAAAAAATTAAATAATTTTTTTTACCAATTTTTTACATACTGTCACCAGTGCAGTACAGCGTCATCATGTGACTAGTGTGACCATTTCACAGGTAGTGAGGGAATATCGTGTCACCTCCTCACCTCCTGTTTTAACTCCTTGATTGCTAGAACAACACATCTACACGCATTGCATATGCTTATGTGGCACTTGCAGAACGGCCTTAATTGCTTAAATGGGCCATGGGTCAATGGGTTGTACAGTATTCCTTCCAAAAGCAAAGAAGGTATAATTCCTTTGTTTCACAGCCTCTGAAGCTAGGTGGTAGCAGTTGAGAGGTGGGGGTTATACCACCCCCAACCTCATGTGTGAAGGAGTCCTAAGGAGGACTTAAAGCTAAAGTTTAGGTATGGCAATTTTTCTACAGTTACAATGGACCAGCTTGAACCAATGTAGATACGTATATGCCATACCTGTGGGATCTCCATGGAGGTTGCAGTAGGCACTGCTTACTTTAGGCCTACATGTGTTCTGCAGCAGCTTTTTAATATGTTAGTAAGTCTGGATTTACATCAATTACTTTTAAAAAAAAAATTCCAAAGACAATGTTAATTCAGTTCATGCGCTTAATGCAACAATATCAATCATTGTCTTCCACAAACACTTTTAATAGAGTGATGCATACTAGAAATGGATCTGACTTGGCAAAATTATCCTTCAATTGAGATAAAAGCTACTAACAACACTTGTCAAAACTAGTTAAGGGAACGCTAGAACTCCGATCATACACTTCACATTTGGGAAAGACAACTTGTCATAGAGAAAGCTAATTTATTTTCATTATGGGCTGATATCGTTGACATAGATAGCAGTTTATAAATGTTGGATATTAAACAAATCAGCAGTCACATTTGTAAAACAGCAAATTAAATTAAAACCATGTTTCAAGGAAAAGCTATTTAAGTTCATAAATTAGGATGGAGTGAAACAAATTACTTTTTGTGTGTGTGTTCATATAAAAAAAAATTAAAATTTATTGCAATCTGCAGTGACTTGTATTTCCCTCTGTTTAGGAGATGATTGGGCTTTTTTTAAACCTTGCTGACTTAACCTCCTAAACATTTCTAAAAGTCATCCCCTGTTAAATAACGACACCGCAAAAACAACTAATTCACTCCATGGTTATGTCTAACCCTGACTACTGAAACTCCTTTTTCACTGGACTTCCTCTACACAAGCTATCTCCTCTTTGGTCTACCATGAATGTTGTTGCTAGACTCATCCACCTTGCTAGTCTATCAGTGACTGCTGCCTCTCTCTGCCAATCCTTACACTGGTTTCCACTCACCAAACGAATTACATTCAAAATACTAACTACAATATACAAATCCATCTACAACTCTGCTCCCAGCTACATCACCAATCTCATCTAGAAATATCACCCAAGTCATCTTCGCTCTTCTCAAGACCTCCTGCTCTCCATTTCCTTTGTCACCTCTTCCCATGCTCACATCTAGGACTTCTACTGAACCTTTCCCATCCTCTGGAATTCCTTACCCCAATTTTGTCCAGTTATCTACTACCATGTCCGCCTTTAGGCGATTCACGAAAACTCATTTATTCAGGAAAGCCCACCTCGTCTCCACATAAAAATGAAACCTTACCATTTCCATCAGCTCACCCCCCCCCCCCCCACCACCACCACCACCATTCCTTTTTGTACCATCTTCCCCTTCCTTTTAGATTGTAAGCTCCATGGGCAAGGCCCTCCTAATCTTTCTGTATTGAACTGTATAGTAAATGTACTGTTTCCCTTTATGTTGTAAAGTGATGCACAAAATGATGCACAAAGTGATGCACCTATTAAATCCTGTATAATAATAAAAAACAGGGACTCCAGTCTTCCTTGACTGCTGATTCCTAGAGTACTCTGAGCCCAGCCTGCAAAACGATGTGCATCCTATCGGGGTGTGTAAATGACAGACTGGAATCACAAGATATGGGCAACATGACTGTTGTTTTTTTTCAGAAGAGATTAGCACTGGAGCATGGAGAGGGTAAGCAGAACTAGGAATTTTATTTTATTTATTAATTTGTTTCTTTGTTGAAGGGGAAACAAAAAAATTATTTAAAAAACACCTTGAAATTGGAGTTCCACTTTAAATAGTAACAACCATCTGACCTCATCTGATCTGATTTTAAAGTAGGAGTCCTCTGGCTTCAAGAAAGCAAGAAAAGCCAAGGGTCACGTACACAATGTGTGACAAAACTGTAACTATAATAATTTACCATTCACATTTTTTACTTTATTGCAAAGATCCAATCATAACTGATTCTAAGATGGAAAAGCAGACATGTAGAAAAATTGAATTTGCACAATGGAAAACCAAAATGTTAGCTCAGTTTTTGTCTTCAGATGATGTTAGTTTCCTATGTTACTAACTACTCACTCATAGAGGAATGAACAATTGACTCATAATTGATGTTTTAGTGCTAAGCTCGCTATAATCATTAAAGCAGCATTAAACCCAAACCCAAAATATGTTTTATATTGCAGCTTACCAATCTTTATATGTGGTGGCTGCATTAGTTTTCTTTTTTAGGCCTTTTCCCCTCTGGTATCAACTGGTGATCTGAACAGTAACACAGCTCCTGTATTAGCGTGCCCTTGCTCCGGATGAAGGAGTGCAGAGGGCACAGCAGACAGCAACATTGTCAGTCTGGGGGGAATGAAGTGTTATATGTACTATCAGATTTAAACACACTAACAAATTGAAGCCAGCTAACACTTCATCATCAGTTACAGCAAGCAGTTTTTCTTTTAAGATAAGTACCCTTGTGAACAGGGGCGGACTGACAACTCATGGGGCCCCCGGGCAATAGGGGATCATGGGGCCCCTGTGTCCTTGCCCAAACTCAAAAAAGCCTATGAAAAAGGTACCAGGGGCATCTCATGGGGCCCCCTACGGACCCCGGGCCCGAGTTTCCAAATGGTCAGTCCGCCCCTGCTTGTGAATGATAAATAATTTGTTTCATCTCTGTACTGCTACATTTTGCAGGACAGTTTGCTTTTTTGAAAAACAACAGTCCTGGTGAAAATAGAAGAAAGAAAACCTAAAAATGAAAACTAATGTAGCCATCACATCTAGGAATGAATATGCTGCAATATAATAAATGCTTACTGTGGGTTTAATATCACTTTAAAAATCATTGAATGTACTTAAAGAAACATGCAGACAGGAGGAGAGAGCACAGTGAACAAAGAAGCGATCTCAGCAGTCTGCTGCTGCTTCTTCACTATCCAATCACAGACTGGGGAAGCAAGGTGACCTAGCTATATTACTTAAAGGCAAAACTTAGTTTTTTTAAATTTTGGATAGAGCGGGGGGGGGGGGGATTAAAACAACTATTAGGTTGTTATTGCTGTCTGTGTCCTCGTTAGGGAGAGTCACCCTCTTAATTTGTCCAGTTTACTATTATCAATGAAGGTGACAGTAAAAGAAAATTGCAAATTGTGGGTTATGCTCAGAAAAGTAAGAGAGGGGAAATCTTCCAATGAGGACACTAGTTTTGGTGACCTGGGGATTGCCTTAATTTTGAGGGATTTCCTCTCACTTCCTGTTTTGGCTATGGGACAGGAAGTGAAGGGAAATCTCCCCAATGGGCCACAAATGGCAAAAGAAAATTGACAGGGCTTACAACCCTCTCTTACTCTATCCAAAATGAAAAGAAAACATTTTTCTGATAGTTCTATGTTAACCACTTTAAATCCAGACACTTTTACCCCCTTCCTGTCCAAGTCAATTTTCAGCTTTCAGTGCTATCACACTTTGTATGACAATTGCACGGTCATGCAACACTCTACCCATATTACATTTTTAGCATTTATTTGAGACAGATTAAAACCTTATTTTGGTGGTATTTATTCACCACTGGGATTTAAATTTTTTGCTATATAAATAAAAAAGTCCAAATATTTTGAAAAAAAAAAGTGTTTTTCTTATACAATTTTGCAAATAAATAATCTTTCTTCATAAATCTTGGCCAAAATGTATTCAGCTATCTTTTTAGTGAAAAAAAAAATAATTAGTTTATAACTAAAAATTATAATTTAAAAAAAATGTTTTCAATTTTTATTTTATTTTTTATATTATTATTTGTTTTTTGTTTTTTTTTTACATACTGTCACCCTAGCAGTACAATGTCATCATAATGACACTGTACTACTTGTGGGGGTGATGAAGATTTTTTTTTTTTTTTTTTTACACTGATTGCTTTTACACCCATAAAGGCTGTAAAAGCAATAATTTCTCCTTCTCTCTGGCTGCATTCTTGCAGCCATTGAGAAATACTGTGTGAGATGTGATTGGTCACAGCTTGTCACATGGTACAAGGCTGTTGTGAATAGCCTTGTACCATGGGATCTCTATGATCATTCACAGATTTCACAAGTAGTAAGGAATGATGACAGGAAGTGACATCTTAATTACTGCTATTCATGTGATCACTGATTGGCCAATCAAAGATCACATGATTTGGACCTCACACAGAGGTCCCGTACAGCGATCAGTGTTCCGCTGTGTCCAAAGGACACATCGGGCACCTGATCGCGGTGCCGCGCGCTCCCAGGGAGCGCGCACAGGCGGTGAATGCGGGGGCCATTTATAAACGGCCACCTGCTCCTGCACTGCTCCCTGCATCTAGCAAAAAAAAAAAATGTTTAGTGCAGCTTACCAGACCCTTGTGGGGCTGCATTAGATTTTTTTTTTCCTTAATATACACCTGGTGATCATGCTGGTAACACACTTCCTGTCCTAGGGTTACAAAGACTATTCCAGGGCCCAGAGGAAAGCTGTATTTAAGCAGACCCCGACCCTAACCAAGTCTTTAAAGGGGACTTCTAGAAGTGCCTTACCATCATTATTATCCACTGAAGAGGTATCCATTCCAGGCTACACCCTATCCAGGATTGAGGGGACCTCTGGTACATTTGATATAAACGCGCATTTATATTGCGCCTCTGGTGAGAGTGCAATTTATCTGTTATTCCTGCACGACACCGGATCACGTGTCACTGGGATTAGAGAAGTCACTGGTTTCAATTTATCATCTTCCTGTGTTTTTACCACCCTCATCACTTATTGGACATTTAACAGTGTTGTCTACCACAGTTATAGTGTATGTCGGTTGGGAACGAATATCTCACATTTGATACAGACACCATGGGGTTTATTTACTAAAGCTGGAGAGTCCAAAATCAGACTCCCTTCTGCATAGAAACCAATCAGCTTCCAGGTTTCATTGCCAAAGCTTCATTGAACAAGCTGAGGTTAGAAGCTGATTGGTTTCTATGCAGAAGGGAGTCTGATTTTGGACTCTCCAGCTTTAGTAAATAAACCCCCATTTGTCACCATTTTGGCACTCTATCATATGTAGTATTGGTATTTTGAAATTTTGTTCATTTGCATTCATATGCATCTTAGCCTCAAGCGTTTTGCACCTTTGATTTTTTTAGCGCTGCACTACACATTTTATGATTATTTTTAGAAGGTTCTATGGTTCCCTTTTAGTGTACTAGCCGCTTTTTTTCTCATAAGTGCTCACTGAACCCCGCTGTTTTTTATGATTTCAGTTCAATTTACAGAAAGATACAAGGGCATTGGATTTCTGGACTTTTTATGTTAAACAAAATTATAAACACATAAAATATAAAAAAAACAACTTTTTTTTTGTATAAAAACCACATTTTTATACTTAAAAAAACGAGTGCACCATCACATCTAAAGACAGGTAAGCTGCAATATATTATTATTTGATCTCTGGTTTAGACACATATTTAAAGAGAAGTCGAAAAGTCAGTCACCAATCTGGCTGCGATGTCTAACAGAGCTGTGTAATTCTCAGGACTACAAATAAAATAAAGTTTAAAAGATTTGGCATATAAAATTGCTTCTTTTATTTCAGTGTATGTAGCTGTTTGCCTGGAACTCATCCTTAAGATTTTATGCCTTTGGGAAGCCTTTGTACTTTTTTCCCTGAAGCAATTAGTAAAACCAAATAAATAAATAAAAATAATAAAAAGGAAAGAGGATGAGAGAAATGTCTATATTTTCATACATCAATTTATTTTTGTAGTGCCAAAAATATTGTGATGGCTGTAAATTAAAAAAAAAATGTATAAATGCAGTGCAAACATGTCTGTATGTTTATAATCATCCGGATGAACTTGAATAACTCGGTAATAGCTCCTCATCACTGATTTCTTGTAAATTTCCTCGGGATAATTCAATTAACAGCTACATATTACATCCTGTAAATGTTAGACATCAAGGCTATTGCATGTATTAAACCATAATGCAGCTTTATATGGGAAAGCAAATTGCTAAAATATGCTAGCACAACTGAAAGTTTTATTTCACTTTTATATTGAAAATTAACATTTTAAGAGCAGAATGTCTCTGTAGCTTGAAGTTGCTTTGGCTGAAACTTCCAGACGAGGAAATAAAAAAGAAAAAGAAAGCTGCCATCGGAAACCGCCTCCTGAAAGTAACACGTAACAAAAAGAAAATTCTTGTCCTATCAGATGGGGATGTGCTGTGTACTGTTTATGGCCTCATGCACACTAGGTATAAAAAAATGTCTCTTTTACAAGCATTTGACTTTTTGTTTTCTTTTTTTCAGCCTCTAATTGCATCTCCATGAAAGCCTATGTGGCCATGCACACATCAGCATTTCCATGCATATTAAAAGAGCAGCATTTGGTGGCTGAAAAAAATAATAATTTGCACGTAAGTGGGAGCGGGTACCTGTCAATTTTGGGCATCCCCCCCGTTCCTCAAAGGTGCCAATCGTTAACAGGGGAGCAGTCCTTAAAGTGAAACTTCCCTTTTTGGGTGGAGCTTCCCTTTAAGTCTTTAGTGCACTGAACGATCTAGGGAAAAAAAATCTCACTGGCACTGATGAGTTCATAACATTATTTTATTTACAACACAGTACAGCTGGGTATACACTTGCAGATTTTCAAATGGAATTTTTCATTTTAAGAATATTTGTTCAATTTTCAAACTTATAGTAGTGAAATCTATGTTTGCTTTCATCCAGGGTGAGGTGAACATTCAAAGGAGCAGAATGTAAATTTTTTCTCAAACTAAAACTTTTCTAACAGTGTATGTAGTTTTCATTCGGGTAATTACAGTCATTCCAAAATCAAATGATAAAGCAAATAAAATTTCAGAAAGACGAAAAGACATTCTTCAAGCCATTGAATGTACTAAGAATCTCCGTATGAATTTTCCAATGAATTTTTGTTTGAAAATCTACTAGTGTATATCCAACTTTAAAAAGGTTAGAGAATGCGATAATTATTAGAACCTGAGTAGTTGGATTTTAATAGAGAGTTTATATTCACTTCTAAATATTATTTATTTTAATATTTTCAATTTGGAAAGTTGCCATGAAGGCACGAGCAGCAAAGGACAAGATTTCTACACCAAGGCTGTAAAGGCAGATGGAGGCTACCACCATAAGAAAGAGGTAAGTAGGCTAGAAATTATGGAAATTCTTAGGTAATGAGTTCAATAAATCTGTTGAAATAGGATCAAGTGGCACAGAATGCTGAAAGATGACAGTGCACACTTACGCAACCACATTATTTACATTTCTTATGTTTATTCCCCCCCCTAAAAGACTTCAGTTTGTTTTTCAGTTGAGTTGTACAGTTCATAGGTCACATTAAACGTGGAAAAAGTTCTGAAATGATTTATCTTTGTCTAATTTTTTTACATCACAGAAACCTGACATTTTAACAGGGGTGTGTAGACTTTTTATATTCACTGTAGATGTAGAATTGTACCATTGCTTTTTGCACGTGTCCCAAAATTAAACATTTTTTGGCCTTCAGTAGTGCGCTATGCCACCACACACTTGGTAAACTGCTTACCCCTAACCCCTGAGTGGGAACTTTTTGATATAATCAATATTGCAAGTATCAAAATTTTGAACCGTGAATCACCCACCACTTTGTTCATAGCTATATTATGTTATGTTCTCCATGTGGAATGGGTGAAGAACGCAGCACTACTACTTTGCCACCAAGTTGTACTAACAAACTGCACACTGTTATTCCTACTTTGTTTCACTGGCCAAATGTCACAACCACTCTTGCATTAAAAAACCATTCTCGCATTAAAAAAAACCCAAAAAACAAAAACATTTTACGGAAAAAATACTTATTCAGAACCCAGCTTCTGGCACTTCAAGTAGGCACAGGTGACATCACTGTGTCTCACTATTGCATGCTGGGAGTGCCTTTTTAATGACAAAGAGGTGGGACACACCCTATTGCTCTATGTTAGCATAGGCTTGGGATATAACCAGTCTTACACAGTCTGCAAACAAGCAAGCAAGCACTGTCGAGCTTTATTGCTTAGCAAACTTTGCAAATTAAGTGTCATTGATGCACCTGTAAATACTCACGACTATATGAATGTTAAAAATTTTATAAAAGCAAAGCGTTTTTTAACCTGTAATATTTATTAAAAATGATAGTGAAAATGGAATACTTCTAATAGCTGCCATTATTGGCAAAGAGCAGTTTAGAGCCCCATAGGTGCCAGTGAAACATTCATCAGAAGGTGAGAAAAGTGGGGATGGAGTAGTCCAGCAGAGAAGTGGCCTTTCTTCTTGTTCCCTGGTCGGAGCTGCATGCAATAACACACACAAGAACTTCAGCCGTAACAAGAGACAACTATGTAGCGTGGATCGTAAATGAACTAAATTTGGTTTTATTTCTGCCTAAGTGGAGGCAGCAGCTCTTGTAGAGGATCAATCAGTGAAAAATAACTGTAGTCGAAATAGCAAATTATTCCTGTGTAGTCTAATAGCAGTGCCGCTACTGCAAGGGTATAAATAAATAAAAAATACATTAAGTGGTCTGTCACAGTGATTTATGATGTAGACATCAATGTGAAACTTTCTGTCATACAAATCCTTTCTGGAGTAACCTAGTAATTTAAGATTTTTCTTCTAAATTGACTCTACTTTGAGTCTAAGAGCCAGCAACGTACGACCTTGTGAGGTCACCCCAGTTACTCTGTACGTCTCAATTTCATTCTGTAATAACCTGAATAACTGGATGCAGAAAAAAAAAAAAGAAACAAAAACGGGAAAGTTCTGGCGGAATTCCAAGCTAGGCCGTGCAGTGCTCCTTCCTTTGTTAATGCTCCCTTCCACAGGTGACTCACATAGTCTTCATCTGAAACAAACTTCCACTCTCAGTCTATTGTTCTGTTAAACCCAGCTCCTCAAAGCGAAAACCCATCAGAAAAAAAATGTATCTACATCCTTTTTAAAGCAGTTTTCTTTCAAATTAAAAATAATCCCTGCCTGGAATCATCTCTCCAGCTATGAAGGCAGAAAGCACACAATGTTAAAGGGAAAAATTTGCCATTCTGTTTTTAAAAGTTTTGTTATGTATTCACAATAATCTCTTTGTAGGCACAAAACAAAATGAAACCTACATGAAAGTCTATTCCACCAACATGGACCCAACCCAATGTGGGAAAATGTACTGAGTTTAGAAAACACAGTGAAGCTGTGGTCACAAGCTCATTAGCTTTCTCAAATCCCCCTGTGAGTAGGCCCTTTCTTCTGCTCTGGAGTGGAGGAGAAACCTATAAGTCATGCTTATTCAAGCACTGACACAGATCATCCACAGACAGGTGAGATGTACATCATTATTTATATCATTATAACGGTATCTGAAAGTTGTGGGATATATTAGATAGCAAGGAAACATGTTGTCCCCGAGGTTGTTGTATTGAAAGCTGAAAAAATGGGCATCACAGTTTGTTTGGAATGGGGCCGCATAGCTGCAGCCCAGTCAGGGTGGCCATGCTGACTCATGCCACAGCTAAAAGTGCTCCATGTGAGCATTAGAACTCAACCACAAAGCAATGGAAGAAGGGTGTTTGATCCAATGAATTATGTTTTCTTTTACATCATATAGATGGCTGGGTGAGTGTGCGTCGCTAACCTAGGGAAGAGATGGCACCAGGATGCAATATGGGGAAAAGGTGAGACAGCGGAAGTGTTGTGATGCTTTGAGCATGTTTTGCTGGGAAGCCACGGGTTCTGCCAATCATGTGGATGGTACTTTGACATGTACTCCCAACCTAAACATTGCTGCTGAGTAAGTACACCCCTTCAGGTAAACAGTATTCACTGATGGCAGTGGCCTCTTTTAGTAAGATAATGCACTCTGCTGCACTGAAAAAATGGTTCAAGAATGATTTGAGGAACATGGCAACGAGTTTAAGGTGTTGACCTGGCCTCCAAATTCTCTAGATCTTAGTTCAAATGAGCATCTGTGGGATGTGCTGGAAAAACAATTTCCATCCATGGAGGTCCCACCTCACAGCTTACAGAAATCTGCTACTGATGGCTTGGTGCCAGATATCACAACATACCCTCAGAGGTCTGGTGGCATCCATGCCTCGATGGGTCAGGACTGTTTTGGCAGCAAAAGAGTGACCTACTCAGTATTAAGTGGGTATTTATAAAGTTATGGCTGATCGGTGTAAATGACTTGACCAAGTATCTTGCTGTCCAATGTTCTTAGGAAGATATTTGCTCATTATGGAAAGCCCTAAAGGCCATACTTTAGATTAAATATCCCCAGTCCCCCAACCTTTTCTCAGCTAAACTCCCATGGTGTCTATTTATCTCAAACAAATGGTGGGCTAAAGTTTTACTGTTTGTATAAATATTTGAGTGCCCATTGCTTAACCATAGTTCCAGTGGTCATTGTGGCCAGAGACATGAGATGATAATAGCCTGATTGGTAAATTGCAGATGGATAAAGTATCAACCCTTATATCTATGCACATCCTCAGACAATGCCAGACACCCCTGGCTGATTGATCTTGAGGAATCAAGTGTATTCCTCTCCTCCATTTTCTATGTTATATGTAATGTAAAATATCCTGTGTTCCATTATGTCATATGCAGTGTTACCTCCAATTACATGCTAGGTTATCATATGCTGTATTCCATATCTGGTTTATTTATTAATAGGTATGCTTTTACATTCAATACTGCATACTATACATTTAGCTTTTTATCCATGCATGGTATTCCAAATACTCTCTGTTACAGGGAGGCTCAAAAGGGGGACAAAGAGCAAAATTTACTTTCATAATAAATGTTAAGATTTACTTATAAATTTAGCTGCCTATGTATCTGGATCTAGTGGACATTTTGACCTGTGGTATTCACTAAAAGTGTTCTTTGCTTATGTTTTTATGACTAGTTTCACATTCCCATGTTTTCCAGATTTTTGGAAAACCCGGGAATGTGAAAGAGAGAAAAGAGAGTAACAGTCCCTCACTCTCTTTTCTCTCTTCGTTTCGCTATATCTATATTACATTTATTTCAGATGATTCCAGAACAACCCTTTAATATCACTGCTACAAAAAAATAACATTTTGCTGGATTTTCTTGCTGTTTTCTTCCTTACACATAATGCCTTTTGATAACCTGTTAAGAAAGCATGCTGAGTGCTATATAACACTTTCTGTAGACAAAAGAAGCCAAATAACTGAATTGTGTGGGAGAATAAAAAAAAACAACAACTGTGCGCTATAGGCGATTTCCAGTTGACATTAAAGCGGAATACTAGTTTAAGAACCCCCATGTGCAAACAGGCAGCCCCCCAACAATGTTATGGTAAAGCTGACCATTGGAGAACAGTCTCACGATGTCTACTGAGCCAGTTTTCCCCAAAGCAGGAGCATTATAATACCATAAAATCCCATAAAATGCTCTAGTTTAGGAGAATGGTGCAAACCTTGGGGATTTGGGAGGATCTTCTATCCTGCCCAGTTGTTGCGCTTCCTGATAACGCACATTGCATCATCTCAACACACTGCACAAAACAGGTTGGATTAGTTTGTTTCCTGCTAGAGATGTTTCACTATCAGAGACAGTATAAAACCTGCACCATTACCCCATCTCTGCCAAGTGGCTGCTTTAAAGCTACTACTGCTAAGAAATATGACAAACTTTCCATATATAATACAGCCTGGTGTCAGAAAGCCATTGCTTATGTGTGGCGTGGTGTAGTCTAGTTTCAGATGTCCTTTAAAAACTAAATAATAGCCTTGAAGCTTTTTTTGCAGTGCTCTGAAACCTGTTGATTGTCACAGATTTTGATGCAATCAGCATGGGGTAACTTTTCATGTCCCCCATAAAACTGGAAAAAAAAAACACTTTGAAATTTTGCTTACCACGCTTGTGATTTCTGTCCTGGACCAACCTATATTTTTGAGTGACCTAGCATTAGGTCCTGCATTATGTTTTTGCCTTAAAATTGTACTTAGCATATTCTGGCAAACCTACAAAGTATCAAATGAAAATATCCAAATCCTAAAGCTTATTTTTTCAATTCAATACAAATTATTTTTTACATTTTCGTGCCTGATGACACCACTAAATGATCTGAAACAAAATGACTTCAGATAAACGTGCTTTCCCCATTACACATTAGCATAAAATTATTGAAAATTTAATATAAATGTCTAAATGATAACGGTTTTTAGTTAACAAGTAATTATGGTGGTAGATGGGCTAGCGTACGTGTCAGAGAAACAATGGAGAATAAGATGATCTACTAAAGACTAAGGAACTTATCGTCATTTAAAAATCTTTTGAGATAACTGTATTTTCAAGGAAACACTTGGCTGGAAAATGTCAGAACTTAAGGCAAGAAGAAAATTAATAAAGATGCAATATAAATAACTATGTCTAGATTTTGTTCTTGAATACAACCAAAGCTTGGAAACTTAACTAGATGGAGTACTGTTGAAGAGGAGCAGCACCTTTCTAATATGACTCACTTAACACACAAAAGTCTACACTCCAGGGTAACACCTTCCTTGCCAAACTGAAGCGATTTTTAAAACCAGTAAGTGATAGTGTCAGGGTCGGGATCTGAACCTGTGACCTCTGTTGTGGAGTGGAGTTACACTTTAAGTTTACAAATTACTCTATTATGAGAAAATAATGGATGCTGGCATTTATGGCCCTCTTTTGAAAATACTATGAAAACAGGTTCAATACTTTTGAGTCACAGTCCCAGAAAAATGATTCTGTAAATGAGTTTTAAGAGTCCCCTAGCTTTATACCTGTCTTGGGACAGCATTGAAGCCAAAGCAATAGCATGATTGCCAGGGAACTAATGTTTTCAAAGGAGAGGACAGCAAAGACATCCACCATCTTTTTCTCATGACAGAGTCAATTAAAGGGTTAATGTCGCTAGATATAAGGTTCTGCTTGATCTCTACCTGCTACAGTATATCTGCTACTGGACCCCAGCTTGCTCTCCTCCTGGTGGAGTGATCCTGAGGCCCGCAACCTGGTATTAACTGGCAGCAAAACCCATTTCCACAATCAGGAGTTCTGGTGAATATGGTTTAGTGCTTAGGTGAGCCTGTGTCATCTACCAGAGTGACATGTTTCTCTATTGCTACAGCTAATGGTTTCTGATTTCTGAGCCTTACCCCTGACCATAACAGATAGGAAGTTTACCCATTGGTCAAACATGTTCCAAGAGAAGCTCTCAAAGAATAGTAGAACTGTCTAAGCAATGCTCAAAAAGTAGAGGACAAATCACAAGTAATGCTTTTAGGTTCCCGACTACCAATCTTTTTTGTGGAAGCAGTCAGCAAAGGTTCAGAAATAACAGATTCACAGAATGAAGGAAGAAGAAGCAGGTAAATGTTTGTCTGCAGGTCCTAAGCTACAGCTTCCTCTCCAGCAAGGAGAACAGTAGGCAGCACCAAATTTCACTCCAAATCTTATGAGACTAGCAGCCACTGCAGGTATACAGCTATGAGGCATAAGGCACAGGAATGATACTGCAATGTTTTGTAGGAAGAATTCAAGGCAAAAGGTACATTTTTCAGTGAATAGGTGGCTGCCGAACCAAACTGTCTGCTACATATTTTAATGGTAGGCTTCTGGGTCAAGCTATAGCAGGGTACTTGCACTTGAATTTGGGTCCTCCAACGAAGCTGGGGCATGATTTTGCCTTACTGGCGCCGGGACATATTTGATGTTGCCTATTTAGCTTTACCTCTTTAAGCCTTGAGCAATATTTATGGCAATGTAGCCACAACCAATTTTTACCATGGCACAATATGTGCTGCATCTACTTATCAGTGTGTTCCCTTTTTTCATGGTCTCAAAGTTGTAAAGTATGCAACTGGAATCTGTAGGAGGTGGAAGGAGTGGGCACGCCACAACTTTTTTAGGATGTATCAAACTTTTCTTCTGTTTAAATGAGAGTAAGTCTTTCAAGCAAGACTATTACCTACTGTCTTCACAAAGACAATTTTACTAATACTATTTAACTTTCCTTTGCTCTACATAATGGCGTGCAAAATCCGATGCAATGACAAGTGTCTCATCTACAAGTTATGTCCCTTCTTTTAAGAAACTGTGAGTGACAGCATGCTCTTACTAGGATTGAAATATTGAAATTATTATTTCAGTCTCATACACAAGTAATTCACAGGTAATCAGGGAATCTCTTCTGCTTGCCTCCTCCTGGGTATATAGCCTTCTTTCTAAAATCTTGTCTTGTGCTTCACTCACCTGCATAGTAACTTCGCATAGACCTAAAGGGCACTATATGGGGAGTTACTGTGCAGGCATGGCTTACACTGAACACAATTTCAGAAAAAGAAAGATTCTGCTCTTTATTTCTTCTCAACATATCCTGTTCAAACACATCCCATTGGTGTGTTTCACACCAAAGTGTTTTAGTAGGATGTGCTGAAATGAATAGATATCAGAGTGTGGTATTTAGTGCATGGATAAGCTCTTTTGAGGCCGGAACCTGAGTGAGGAGATGCTTGTTGTTATTAGTATGCCCAAAGAAGAGTCATTTTAATTTTACAGAAGTCAAGATTTCATTACGGGCCTGTTCACACCAAGTGCACAGGGACTCTGCAGGACAGATTTGCCCCTCGCAGTTCCAATACAAGACATGTCAAAATGCCTTGTTCCCTATCTTCCCAGTTCATGATATAGTATTTTTTTCAGCACAGTTTGGTTTAGTGCAATCCACCGCAACATGCTCTACTGTGGTCAGTAAAATGTATTGAAATATCACTTCTTAAAAAAAGTCCAATGCGCCCGGATTGGCACTTCACCATTGTTCCTCCCAGCATATAGTGTTGCTACAGATGTGAACAAGCCCTAACAAGTCTGTAGATACCACTGGAGAGAAGAGCTAAGAAAGCATCTGGGGAAGGGGGGTGAAGGTAAGGCTTATACTAAAGCAGGGGGTTAGTGATGGAGTAGGGGGGTACTGGAGAATTCTATTAGCAAATATAAACTTGTCCTTTAATGTATCAATGTGTTAGCTAATCACTTCACTGTTACTAATTGGAATCAAATCAGCATTGGAATCCGACAGACCAAAATCTCACATGTTAGGAGCTCTGTGATAACTGGGAATTATAAAGAATTCAGATTAAAGTAAACTGAGAGGGTTTTCTGACTCTCTGATGTTCCCTGGATAGCATGGGCAGTTCACTAACTGATCTCACTTGTTGCCTGGAACTGCTCTTTAATAATTGTTCTGGATGTGACAGTAGAGCATTTCAAAGTAGGCTTTTATCAGATCCAGGTGTTTCCTTGACCTTCTTCTCTACAGAGCTAGATATATAAATATATATATACTGTATAAAACAAAGATTCATTTTGAAAGGATGATTCATCTAAGTATATTATTTCCAGTGAAACACAGCTTCAATTAATAAAGTCTTAGAATAATTCCAAGAACCCCTTAAATCCAGGCGCAGCATGATAGAAAGAGTAAATGAATCTATTTCAAGAATACATTACTGGTAACATCCTCCCATAATACAGCCATGAAATATTTCCAAGCAGCGTATTAATCCATCCAGTTTTACATATCTCTTCACACCTTTCCGTTTTCCTTTTAACCCAGCCAATGGCTTCTGCCTCTCAGTGACTTGATTACTTTGATAACCTCAATCAAAAGGCAATTACCCAGCGAAGGCACAAGGTAATTATTGCCATCCATAGCAGATTGAAAGCACCTGAATAGAAAGATGCAATTCTCCAAGCATTGACATTATTGGGAGGAGAAATTACCACTTGAAATTTCAAAGTCGCTGTGAAAGAAGATGATCTGTTGGCAGGATTCCTTCATTCCAGCTCTTAAAAAGAAATTGCCATATTTAGCACTGTGTTTTAACTTCCCATGAATAGTATGGCTTCATACTACCGCTGCTTTTCTGGATGGATTAAAGTAGAACTCTAGTCTGTAGATCCTCTATGTCAAGGGTATCTTCAGCAAAAACTTTTTTTGAGAGAGAGTCAGGAACAGGTAGAGGTTCTGTCAGTTTGTTTTTTGTTTTTTAATTGTTCCTTAATGTCTTTCTATAATGACAAGGAAGTGAAAGGAAATCTCTTCAATGGGACACATACAACTAGAGATACCCTTCAAACAAACTTTAGTCCAGACGCCTACCTACTTGTGTTCTGGTATTACTACTATGTAGGCCATTCCAGGGCATTGGCTTAAAGCAGAACTTCAGTCCACCTAGTATGCCTAGTATGGTGACTCCGATCCACCACAGGTGCCACCATTATGTGCAGATGTGTCCATGGGCTTTTCCCGGCCTTCAGGTCCTGGCAGAGCCCAATGGAACATCTGCGCAAGTGAAGATGATTTTCTACATATTCAAAAAAACAGGAAAGATTTCGAATTTCCCTGATACCAATCTTTGTGCTTGCATGGGAAGCCCAGAGCATGCGCAGATGACTAGGGAATCCGGCACATGAACACACATGCCACAGGGCTCTCTTGGGACTTGAACCCTTTAGCGCATCTGCACATGTGCAGGGGACAGGGAAAGATTCTCACTTTTAAAGCAGCAAAAATAAAGTACTTAAAAAAAAAATAAAAATAAAGTACAAAAAACCACACATTTGTAAAATGGTGGAGTGTGTGTGTTTATGTGTGTGGGGGAGGGGGGGGGGTTTTCAGGGCAATATGCTTTTTAGGGTGCATTCTCAGTGTTCTAATGAATAAAGTTAGAGTGTCTGCATCCGTTTAAAAGTAATTAACTCTTAGAGAGTATATCACCAAAAATGAAATTCCTTTTGCAAAGGATGCCTAAAATGTGACTTTTATCTTAGTGCAGACATCTGAGAAAATCAGTGAGCCAATTAGACAAGCAAAAATAGATATATAAGGGGGTGGTCTGTTAATTAGCCTTGTACAGAAGGCCTCCAGATAGCCATATTACATTGAATTTTATGACAGTTTTAGAACATTTCAGCAGCTGCAGATTGAAATGGAAAGATAATTTTTAATACCATAGTATCTGTCATAGCATCTGTGAATTAAAAAAATGTGATATATGATTTCTGAGTTTAATTTTGACTTGTCTAATTTGTAGATAGGCTGAAGTATTACAGGGCAACCATAAGGTTGCCCAGTGTCAGAATCATATTACAGACAAACTAGTTTGACAATTTGGAAAATTTCATCTGCAAGCAAGATTGTGTACAGATTGATTAAAAAAGGTGACTTCTCAAGCAATGGAGGAAATTGACGCTCCAAACGAGTAAACAACTTGTACACAGTAACTAAAATCTAGCTGTTCTGGCAATTAGAAGAAACCACAAACTGAACAGAAGATGTTTGTAAATTTATTCACTAAGTTTTTACGTACACAGGTGGCCATTATCCAAAGCTGAATGATTCTGTGAGAACTTTAACCAAAAGTCAATATGGAAAACTTTCTATATTCCAATGTTATAAGGACAAAACAAATTCAGAACCTCATGGAATTTTGTACAATGGTTAGCTCTAAAAACTTTTGGACATTCTCAATATATATATAGATCCATACAAAATATACAGACTCAGTAATGGTTATCACCATGTTTATGTGATTTCAATCCTGCCAATGAGAATTACATGTACTGCATTATTTTCGAAAACAAATTTGATACTTCTGGGACATTTCAGAAAAAGTCTGGATAAAGTAGATTATTAAAGCAGTTGTAGATGAAATATGAACAAAACATATACCTCTACAGTATGTACGTGTCTCAGTCCGGAGTACTAGGTGTCATTTCTGTCTGCTGTCTCATTCCCCTACTATCAGCATGAATCACTTATGTGGAATTTTCCTGACACCAAGAGAAAAATGGTGACAGGGAAGAAACCTGCAGCAGATTGTCAGCCTCAGCTTTGTTCCTGCAAGCTGTGTAAAGGGGGAAGTGTCCCTTCCCTCCCATCAGCTCTCAGAGCTTTCCTCACAGATGTCACTTCAGCTCTCCACCTCCTGCTTTTCAGAGCTGAGAGATCCTGTGTAAATTCTGCACTTCAAATGGATGTACGGGAAAGACCGCTATAGATAAACAGGTACAACTTATTGTAGGAGGATGTGTTTCATCTCTGTATATCACCTGAGGATAGTCACTTCACTGGGTATATGTAAGGGTTTACAACCACTTTCAGAATACTTGTTAATTTACAGACCCATGACAAAATATCATCTTATCTAAAAAATACTTACAAAATATAATGACAAAAAGGGGTTTCTTACTATTACTACAATTTGTTTATTAGTAATCACTATTGTTAGAAATACACTGTATATGTGTGTGGTATAATGTATCCATACTCAAACAGTTGTTTAAAGTATGCAAATTATTTTTATATCTTTTATGTGTATCATAAATATTTTAATTATGGACTAATATGTATGAAACTCCACCTCTTTGTAGTTAAACTTTTCCATTTAAATGTTGCTATCACAAATTATAAGGCTTTCAGACCCTAAATGACATTTTATATTTTTAGATAAAGTCGCATAGTCCAATCTGTGTAAGATAGATATTTCTAGTCACGGAATGCCACCCAATGGCCTAGTGAGTTAATGCTTGTATCAACGCATAATTGATTAGTAACCTGATCCACCAATAAGAAATAAGCAAATATTCCCTAACACAGGTTTTATATGTATATTATGTGCGACTAGATAAAATAGTAAGTCAGGTAGACAGAGGATACACAACACACCTGATTGTCAAGAGACATGCACACATCATCAAGATACCTCATCACACCTCCTCATCATCAAAAAGATAGACATCACCTGCCCATCATCCACAGAGATTTGAAATCGCATCATCAGACATCTTGGAACATACATCTTTCAGCCTGGATAGGTGCCGTTTTGGGAAGACAACTCTACCCATTGGTCAGCAGCCATTTCCAAGCCTACCTGGTATACTTGGAGGGTAGATATCATATATTATTTTCTTGGTGCTTTTTTATTGTTAATTTAACCACTTTGCCTCCTGAGGATTTACCCTCCTTCCTGACCAGGCCATTTTTTGTGTTACAGCGCTGCATTACTTTAACAGACAATTGTGTGGTCATGCAACACTGCACCCAAATTAAATTTATGTCCTTTTTTCCCACGAATGGAGCTTTCTTTCGGTGGTATTTGATCGCCTGTGCATTTTAAATTTTTTGCGCTATAAAAAAGACTGACAATTTTGATAAAAAAAACAATATTTTTGACTTTTGCTATTAAACATGTCCAGTAAAAAAATTTAAATAATCAAATTTCATCATAAATTTAGGTCAAAATGTATTCTGCTCCATGTCTTTGCTAAATAAAAGCCCAGTACGTGTAAATTAAGTTATAGTGTTTACAAATGGCGGTATATTTACTGGGCTTTTTCTTATTTTACTATTAATGGCGGTGATCAGCGACTTATAGCGGGACTGCGATGGACATTCTAATACTGGGGAGAACTGACTTGGTGTCACTGAAATCCCCAGTGACACCAACACAGTGACAAGTGCTAATAAAAAGCACTGACACTGTACTAATGGCACTGGGCAGGAAGGGGTTAACATGTGGGGCAATCAAAGGGCTAACTGTGTGCTGTGTGCCGTATTACTAAGTGTGCTATGTTAGGGCTTCACTGCAAGCACACTGCTTTGCATGGTTGAGCTATGTACAGCCATGCAAAGCAGTGTGCAGGAGCTAACGGGAGAGAACTGTTTTGTTTACAAACAGTTCTCCCCCCTCATCGGAGATGCTCGGCAAACACCTGGCGCCGGCGAGTAATCACCGTCCGGGACCTGGTGGTTGACAGCCGCAGCCCCGAATGGCGGCACGGGTAGAGTGCGCGTGAGTGGCTTGCATGCGCCTCCCTTGCAAAATCACGTATATATGTATATATATATATATATATATATATATATATATATATATATGTGTGATTTTGCGCACAGCTGCTGCCCTGTAGCAGTATATCTGCTATAGGGCGGTGATAAAGTGGTTAATAGGCCAATTGCAATAGTCTTTGCTGTAAAATTCCCCTCATGACCACATAACATACATAGTATATATATGTAGATTTATTTATTTTTTTTCATTTTCTTTGGGCGTATTGGAGCACACTTTTAAGTATTTCGATGCTTATTCTTTCTGTAGGAGAACAACAGTGGGAATCCGTAAAAAGCAGATTATTGTCTGCTAGATAGTTATAAATTCACACATTCCTTTTGTGTCGCAATATCATCAGTACTCAGATAGGATATATAATATTATCAAAAAACACTGGAAATTGTTATAGCAGAATTAACCTGTAATTCAAGAATTCCAACAGCCACTCTTAAAGTCTTACTGGAAAGGTAAATCTATACAGGACAGTATTATCAATGCGGGTGTAGTTCTTCCTAAAACGCAGCCTTTAACATTTCTGGATCCTAAATGCAATGGATCCTTTCCACGCCTGTCCTGTGCACATTGCTCCATCTTGATAAAGGGTACATTTTTTACACATCCCCACACAGGCAGGAAAATAGGCATTAGGAGTACTATACATGTTTAGAGCTCCTTTGTAATTTATTTATTGAAATGCCCATGTGTCTTATATTATATTGAGTAAACGACCCTGAAGATGAAGGATAGATAATCACAACACAAATCCTCACTTAGGGCAGGTCGGCCAGAGCTCCCTTATGCCAAACATTTTGCTGCACATACACATTCAGCCTCACAGCACAGATTTATGATTATCAGTCACATTCCCAAATCCTGGAGAGGTGGTAACAGTGCTGCAGTTGAAACGCAGGGAGGTTAAATGAATAGCAGACTTGGACACTATACAACACAAAGGATTAAATGTTGATTTGGATTTATTCTTTTTTCTTTGAGCTATGTTAGTCATTTTCTCATGCAATTTCTTTTATAGGATACACTGTGGAGAATAAGGTGGTGACAATGTTTCCAATGTATTGTATTATTCTGTAAAAAAAAAATGTTTTTCATCCATGTTGCTCAGTGTGAGCAGTCCTTTCATACATATTGTTAGAAAGATGTGTGCACAGGTGTTACATGTTACTGGTTGTAATTAACATTTAAAAGTGTGAATGTCAGTCTCAGTCTCATGCATGCTTTACTCTAGAAAAGGCTGTGAACAGTTCAAAACTGTTATATATAACGCATGACTAAAATTTTGTAGATTTTGCAAGAGGTGATTGTAGCCCTATTAGTGCATTAGCTTTCGGGGTATGTCCCCTTCTTCAAAGTCCAAACATACCCCGAAAGCTTGTCCTCAAAATTGTATGTTAGTGCAAATAAAAAAAGTATCACAGGCAGTACTCAATTGTTTCTGTAGATTTTGCAAGAAATCACTTGAGATGCTGCAGAACTACAGTCATGTACTTTTTTTCTACATATGGGAGTGAAGGCTAAAGCTCCCTAGCTGCGTGCACTTGACATCAGTGGCTTGAAGGTGAGAGCTCCCTGTTTTCTATATTATACAGTATACAGGTAGTTATTAGGGGAAATTAATTACTGAATTTAATCTAATAGATATACTCTGCTGTAATGTATAATTTTAGAAATTAATTGCAAAGTCTTACTGTCTATGTAAAATCTCAGTTTCACTGTTTTATGGTGTTTTATCAATGACTTTTTTTGATAGTTTGCAGTCCATACTTACACCCGGTCATATTGTGTTATTCAAAGAATTTGTGTGTGGGCAAAATAACTTCTGAAAATTAATTAAGTTTATTTAATTTTTATAAATTATTTTTGTATTGGAGGCAGTGTTGTTCATCAATCAATTAAATGATCAATATAACTGACTAAAATAATTGTTCAACATACGACACTATAATATTATTTTTGTTTATAAAAGTGGAATTCTTTTAAGTAAAACTGGATCTGGAAGTGGTGTGTTCACCACACCACCATTAATGCTGGGCACTAGGTCAGATATTTACCTCCAACCCTAATTTACTGTGCATCACTGCTTGAAGCAGCACATGCTCTCTCCAGAAATTGTCCCTTTCATGCATATGTGTTTGAGAGCTGCACGTAGCACGTAGAGCCTCCAATCTAAATGATGTATTAGTTAAATCAGAATTTAAGAAACCTTCAATAAATAACTGTTTAACTGAACAATCCACAACGACAGGTATGTTGCCAAGTGGTCATTGTCAAATATGCCCCCATGTGGACAAAACCAAAAAGGTTTCAAATACAAATAGAACTAAATCCTATGAAATGTGTCATTTTATCAACTGTTCCAGCTCTAAGATTATCTATATAATTGAGTGTCCCTGTAAAAAGTTGTATATAGGGAAAACCAAAAGACAGCTAAGAACTCATATAGGTGAACACCTTAGAGATATAAGAAATAAGAAGATTAAAGAAAACGGTAGAGAAAATCCCCTGGCCCAACACTTCAGGGAAACCCACAATGAAAGAACAGAAGATCTAAAAGTTAAAGGAATTTTTGCTCCTAATATTTCTCCAAGAGGAGATTTTCATAAACTGTTATTACAGAAAGAAAACTTTGGGATATACACTTTAGAAACACTTATTCCAAAAGGTTTAAATATATAACTTAACCTCAAGATCTTCTTAGTTTAATCAAAATTGATGGCCATGTCTGCACTAGTATTGCTCTATCTACAAAGTGGATAGATCACTACTACTACCACGGTGGTAATTTTAAAATTTTATTTATAGCTGTGATGACTTTAAGTCACTAGGAGGCACTGCACTATATCCCTGATTAGAAAATAGGGTATTTAGGCAGCATCCACTGACTCCTGCTTGTTCTGAAGAAGCCTGCACTGATTGGCAGATGAAACTCGTCAATGTAACGTACTGACGTCATCACACCCAAAAGCAGCGATCCGGTCGACATCTTTGACTAGCGAGAATCGTTTTAGATGGTGCGTCACTTGATATACCCCCCGGCTCACCTGGAGCACTGCATACTAGATAATCTTAAATATGAAGCTTGATTTTTTTTCCCTGTCGGGGTCCATCATCCCTAAATTTATTACAAAGCCTCAGAGCAATAACACATGGAGAGATTAAAGTCCGGAGCTACCTCGGCATCTCGGTAACCTGACAGTGGTGAGTGCGGTGAATATCAACCTATCCATTCACAACTACACGGTGATTTACATCTCACCTGAAGTCACACCTCCTTCCTGATGAACTATACCTATGTATTGAACTATATGGCACGATTTCCACGCTCTGTTACTCCATGACTATTAGCAAACCGCTATAGGATTTATTTTTTGCCTTCATTGTACCACAAATTACGTGACTTAAAACTATCTCACATGGGACAGTATGAAACCAATTCAACACGGTATAATTCCATGGTCAAGATTTACACATTTTTTCATCACGGGACATTTAATCGGTTCTATCCATGAGTATTGAAACACAAATTTTTGCTCCATATATGTCAGGGGAAATTTACATGTCATGACATATGTCAAGCTTGATTTATATTGCTTGGTGAAAGCTAAAAATTCTAATTATTATATTTGTTATGACCTGTTTGTTTTGTTATAGTTCCTTATGGAATATATCAGCGCTGCATGATTTCATATCAGTCAATTTGATTATTTCCACTATTAACGCATTGCAATCCAGATGGCTTATCTTTCACTGTTTTTAATTATGTGTTCAGTGGTTGTGTGTGTCACTGTTAACGGATATCACCTTTTTCCCCCGCAATGGGATTCATAAAAATATGTGGTTTTACACGCGAGCTATATTGCATGGGTGGTCATTACCTACTTTTGTTGTTTGCGCTATGCAACTACAATTGTTTTGTTTTCCATATCTAGCCAGGTTACACCCACATCTTTATTATAAGGTGCATCTCTGAGCTCAACAATAGGTTACCCCGCCTATACTTAGTGGTAATTCTTTTTGAACGATTTTTAAGAAAAGATTGTGTGGGTTTTTGTGGGGACACAATAACAATCTCTGGATAAGAGCTGAAGCTAAGTATGTCACCCAGTGTGACAAACTCACAAACTTATTTAAGGAAAACTGTACAAACATACTGTTGTAGTTTAAATTCTAGCACAAGGCAATCCCTTTAACTAACACTGACTTTTAACCAAATCCTTACAATCAACCTTGGAGCTGGTAAATAAATGCAGTAGAATCAAAAGTATCTTCATTACCATCAGGGCTGGAATTTGGAGGGTGAGGAGGGCTATTTGGGCAATAACCTGGGCCTTCAAGACCCTAAAGGCCCTCTCAGTACACCCTCAAGGTGCTTTCCACCATGTGTATTTCATATATTAGATGGTGGTAGTCAGTTTTAGATTACTCATCTTTTCAGTAGTGTTTTGTAAATGTGATTTAGTTTTATTTTGTGTCATTTATATGTATCCACCATAGGAATATACACACAACGAGGACAAGAATGCATTGTACTGAACAAAACATAGCTATGACAACATGTACCATGTATTTTTCTCATGTCGCTATACTTCATATTGATTCAGCATTGTCAATGGTGTAATTACAACCAATCTCATGGATTTGGTGACATTTCAAGAGAGTTTGCACATATGGCACTTGGCCTTGTAATATGTCAGGGTTACATTCACCTTAGATTGTACGCCCCGTGAGGGTTAGGGACTGATGTGAATGTACAATATATATGTAAAGCACTGCGTAAATTGATGGCTCTATATAAGTACCTGAAAAAACTAAATAATAAAGTGGCTACATGTATTTTGTATATGTGTCACAAACACTTGCAGTATTCTAAGCTGTTTAGTGTCCGATTCCTTTTCTGTTTTATCTCTTTACTAGTCTAAGTAATTGAACATACTCATTATATTTGAACCCACCTTTTTAGATACTTTTGTTTACATACATAAGGGCAGTACACAGACAGAGAATTTCAACATAGAGAGACACACTTTATTATTTTTGCAGAGCCCAATTTTGCCTAAAACTGGCACTCTAGGAACTAGTAAGGGAAAAGCTGTCCACCATGCTGGGACAATCAGAATGTATCCCGTTGTGGCACAGAGCCTTGTATCTGTTTATAACAACAATGGATTATGTGTTCTAAACTCACCGGCCACTTTATTAGGTACACCTTGTTAGTGCCAAGAAAATATCCCCCACATCATTACACCACCACCACCAGCCTGAACCATTGATACAAGGCAGGATGGATCCATGCTTTCATGTTATTTTCCCAAATTTTGACCCTACCATCTAAATGTCGCAGCAACCAGTCTGCCTATTCTCCTCTGATATCAACAAGGCATTTTCCTCCACACAACTGTTGTTCCCTGGATATTTTCTCTTTTTTTGGCCCATTCTCTGTAAACCCAAGAGATGGTTGTACGAGAAAATCCCAGTAGATCAGCAGTTTTTGAAATACTCAGACCTGCCCGTCTGACACCAACAACCAATGTTAAATGTCACTTAAATCCTCTTTCTTCTCCATTCTGATGCTCGGTACTTCAGCAAGTCGTCTTCCCCACGCCTACATGCCTAAACGCATTGAGTTGTTGCCATGTGATTGGTTCATTAGCAATTTGTGTTACCAAGCAATTGAACAGGTGTACCTAATAAAGTGGCCAGTGAGTGTATATTTTTCTGACATCCTAAATTTTGGCAATAAAAGGTCACATGGAGCCAAATGCAAGTGTCTGATCAATGGAATAAAGTTAGTCCTTCAAAGCAACCATTTGTACGAACTTCAGGACAGGTTTTAATCTGATTGCTGGCTAAGGAGCCATTTATGAACTCTAGTTCTGACTTAGAACATGTGGATACATCAGACCTTTGGCCAATAGTTGTAATATTGTTGTTTGCTACTGGCAGCAATGTTGCTTTTGAAATGTTCTCTCTGTTCTGTGATCAGGGTATTGCTCACTTCCCGCTAAAGCCAAAAGGAGTTTTTGGAACGGAAGATATATACAACCAAGGTGGTGGAAAATGAATGTTAAATTCAGAGTCATAAATCAGAGTCAAACTGCGTAAATAAGGCTATTGAGAAGGGATCCTGACTATGATAAGATGACCCATATTACATGGAAAAAATAAAAGGTAAGTATCATGATGTTAGAATTGGGGACAATATCAAGAGCCACTTTATTTTAAGTTTAGTCAGCATGTTATGTTTTAGATTAGCTTATCTGCAAAATCAAATAATAATTAGTCTCACATATCTTGATTTTGAACATGGTTATGTCCGTGGACTAACGTATACAATTTGTCCCAGACCACTACTCTCACTAAATTAGAAGGCCTGCTATATTTGCCATGTTGCAGCAGAGGGCCCCACATGAGGCATACAAAAGCTTTAAGCTCCAACAATTCAATATCAGATGATGGATGATCAGATGATCTGCTATTTGATACTCCCTAACCTTCAGACACAACGCATTCATAATTTAACGAAAAAGTGTGGGATTTAAAAAAAAAGATACACATACAGTACTTTGCTACCTGCTACAGCATAGATAAGCTGGTGTAAGCTGTAACCCACCAGTTCAAAGCCTGAGAAATGAGTGGCCATGTAACTTCTGATTGCTCAGCTCTTGGTCCTCACTGAGGTCTTCTATCTTCACTTAGTTCTTAGTCTTCACTGAACTCTGCTTTACCCCTCCAGTGTTCACTGGAGCGCCGGGCAGGAGAAGGGATGGGAGTGGTTGGCTCAGGTTCTCAGCAGTGCACTGAGAGGCTGAGACAGCTGCCTGTAAGTGGGTGGATACTGACATTATTGTCCGGATCCCTCAAGAGTCTGGAGAGGGTCTGTGAAGTCAGCTGACAGTGGGCTTTAGGCTTATTCTGAATCACAGGAGAGCACAAATAAGCACACTCCTGTGACCCACAAGAGAAGCCAGAGGCTTTGCCCATACTAAGAAACAATAAAAAATATACTTTTTTTTTAGTCAGGTAAATATATAGTAGTCACTTATTTTAGGTGAAGAGCTAGTACAGTGCTTTTTTTCCCCCAAAAAATATCCCCCATCAATGTTCTGCAAACACATAATCATGATTCAAATCTGAAATATATATATACACACACATAATATATTTTATATATACTCACCGGCCACATTATTAGGTGCACCTTACAAGTACCAGGTTGGACCCCCTTTTGCCTTCAGAACTGCTTCAAGTCTTTGTAGCATAGATTCCACAAGGCGTTGGAAACATTCCTCAGAGATTTTGGTCCATATTGATATGAGTTACTGTTGCCTTTCTATCATCTATTGTCCACACAACTGCCGCTCACTGGATATTTTCTCTTTTTCTGAACAGTCTTTGTAAACTCTAGAAATCCCAGTAGATCAGTAGATCAGTAGATCAGCAGTTTTTTAAATACTCAGACCGGCCCGTCTGGCACCAACAATCATGCCACATTCAAAGTCACTTAAATCCTCTTCCCCATTCTGATGCTCGGTTCGAACTTAAGCAAGTCGTCTTCACCATGTTCTAGATGCCTAAATGCATTGAGTTTTTGCTATGTGATTGGCCGATTAGCAATTTGTGTTATCAAGCAATTGAACAGGTCTACCTAATAAATGGTATATACAGTATACTGTATATATATTTCATATTACCAGAGAAAACAAGCCCCCCTTCTCTCCATACTAGTATGGAGGCAGGGGCGGACTGACAACTCATGGGTCCCCCGGGCAATAGGGGATCATGGGGCCCCTGTGCCCTTGCCCAAACTCAAAAAAGCCTATGAAAAAGGTACCAGGGGCATCTCATGGGGCCCCCTACTGACCCCGGGCCCTCGAGCAGTGCCAGAGTTTCCAAATGGTCAGTCCGCCCCTGTATGGAGGGGAAGTATCTGGCTCCATAAACTGGAGGAACAGTCAGCAGCTGTAAAACTAGTGCTGGGCTTTCTTTTCAAAGAAGCCCATTATGCTTTGTAAATGCAGCATCATGGAAACACTCTGTATTAGATATGTGTTTGTAAAATAAAGAGTTTATAGTATGCAAAAAAAAAACACCTTTGGTAAAAATCAGAAAAATAATGTGAACTATACATGAACAAATATTATTGTAGTTTTATCTCCTGGCCCAGCATATGACAAGGTACACTTTGTCATTCCCTTGCCTCCTGTTTCTATCCCAGCCTTTCTCAACCAGGGTGCACCATTTTGAGCGTGTAGCCACCGGCGTCCTGACAACCAATGACATCATCAGTTGATAAGGAGGATGTCAGCTGCCTGCACAGCATCCTAATTTGACCCTCCCCTGCCCCTCTCCATCAGTGCTGGGGTCACATTAGCTCAGTGTTGGAAAAAAACTGAGGGAAAGGAGAAACATAGGAATACTAGTCAGTACCGGTGTGCAAAAGTGTATTTGCTTTGGAAGAATAAATCACCTCCAATGTTGGATGTCCTACATGTGTGGATGTTGCTGCGTTATATAAAACTATTAGAATAGTTTTTCACATTTTAGAATGGGGTGCCTCAAGACTGTCCATAGTTTTAAAGGGTGCCTCAAGACTGTCCAGAATTTTAAAGGGTGCCTTGACTGAAAAAAGGTTGAAAAACACTGTTCTATACCATATTGCTTATGATTGTGTCAAGCCAAGGCCATCTATCCTTCTGGGACTTCTGGAATTTGTTATATCTGTGTATGTTTTTACTATACCAGTGCATGTACTTATTGATGCATTTCTGTTTGGTTTATATAAGTAAGCCTTGATTGTTTATATACTTTGTACCTAACAACAGGAAGAAAAACAATATACTATTCAGGTACTGCATGT
Source organism: Staurois parvus (assembly GCF_062004578.1). Taxonomy (NCBI): domain Eukaryota; kingdom Metazoa; phylum Chordata; class Amphibia; order Anura; family Ranidae; genus Staurois; species Staurois parvus. The sequence continues at coordinate 522,897 of NW_028318236.1, forward strand.
GCTGGCTTGGCTTGTTGTTACCATGACAATACTATCATCATCTTCATCTTCTCTTAATTGATTTATTACTCATACACATATTGTGTAGGTTTAATTTACTGCCATACTGCAGACAAATATGTTTTTCAACCATTAAATAAGTTTACTTGGTATGATCAATAATTAAAAGTTTTAAGTGAACATGTGCTTTCTGGAAAGGTGCCACCCTATTGTCTTCACAAGCCTTTAGATCAGAGTATCCAGAGAGAACAACATCACTCAGTTGTGCCAGTGATGCCGCCAGCTTCAAAGCTGTACTTTGCCTTACCCCCAAGGGGCTGCTGGATAGCTCTGGATGATATTAAAAATAAGCGTGTCTGCTTGTTATTTGAACTTTTAGGACCTATATTGGGAGAATAAAATAAAGCAGAGGCGGACTGACAACTCATGGGGCCCCCGGGCAATAGGGGATCATGGGGCCCCTGTGTCCTTGCCCAAACTCAAAAAAGCCTATGAAAAAGGTACCAGGGGCATCTCATGGGGCCCCCTACTGACCCCGGGCCCTCGGGCAGTGCCTGAGTTTCCAAATGGTCAGTCCGCCCCTGATAAAGCATTAGCTGATTACCCCCCCTCCCCCCCACACACACACACACACACACCTATCCCTACCTATTTTCTACCTTTAGTCCTGCCAGTAGATGTTATTTTTCCTGTAAAAGGGTGACAACGCTATAGTACAGATAGCACAGCAGTATTGTCACCTTGCTGACAGGGAGTGACTTTAAATGAACCTTAAAGCAAAACTAAAGTCTTCAAAATGATGTGTCCACATAAATACATTAGAACAATTCCTAATTCCTGAAATCCCCATCTGCATTCATTTGCTTAATGCCTGTGTCCACATGTCATTGTGCTCTCTGCATATCTTTCTTTGTAACTACCTATTCAGATGCAGAGTGTGTAGGTGATGATGAGTGAGAGAGCAACCCTTTAGATGAGCATGTTCCTCCCTGCTGGCCACTGGATGGTGGAGACTTTTGCTGTGCTGGTCATTTGCTTGATTACTGTTCTAGACACAGGTCTGATAGAATGTAATCAAACAAATGCTGAGAAGACTACTTCGCCAATGTCTACATCTACACCTTGCAGTGGTCATCTCCTTACCTGGATCATGCACATCTAAAGGGTGCTTGGGCATGTGTTCTTTCAATTTTGCAGTCAGCAGGAAGCTGATGTATGACTCCCTCCTTTATCTTGGATAGCTGTTATGAAGAGCCACAAAAATGCAGCTGTAGTTTCAGGGATGGACTGAGGGCGTGCACACATTTTCAAAGTAAAAAAAATCAACAATAGTTCAACATTACTAATACAACATGTTGTATCAGTGACTAATGCTCATGAATAATGCTTGAAATAGTGAATATTAGTTTAGTACTCCTTTAAGGCAGTATTAAACCCAAAAGCAAACATTTATTATATTACAGCTTACCAATTCTTAGATGTGATGGCTGTATTAGTTTTCTCTTTTAAGCTTTCTTTCTTTAATTTTCACCTGGTGATCTGGCCAGTAAGCTTGTTATTTTTCCACAGAACTAGCTGTGAAAGTGCAGCAGTCAGAGGGTTGAGACAAACCACTTACCACTGACAGTGTTGCTTACAATGATTAGCTTTAATTTACTTCTGTAAAACCTTTATCCCAAACTGTCGCGTAACTGCCTATACAGTGTTATCTGGAGTTCAGTATCAATTTTTTTTGTGTATCTAAATTTGCTAGTACATCTAACATCCCCCCCCCCGACTTACAATGCTATTTTCTGCTGTGTCCTGTGGTCATTCCTCCAGAGTGGTGTCTCACTAATGCAGGAGGTATGTTACTGGCCAGTAAGTGCATGTACATTTGTTTTGTGCTAATGGGGCAGAAAAAAAAACAATGTTATTAGGCTATTTCCTGTGCTGGATGAATATTACTGAAAATATTGGATGTAGCTACTAGATACTAAGTATCATAACACTTTCCTATGATACTTCGTGCCATCTTGTTGCCAAATTCAGCATTTTCCATTTTAAATCAATGAAAGCATTTGTCCAGCCAGGAAATATCCTAATAACATTTGTTTTTTTTTACCCTCAAAAAATGTACATGCACTATCACTGGGTGAATTGCCTATGATTTTTTATTTTAATAAATATACCCCAAGATGCCCATGTGTTCTTTTTTGAGTTCATGCTCTGGCCTGTCTTACAAGCAATGCAAGAGGGATAGAGCACATAATGCCTTGGAATAGTTTTCCAGGGAGAGCGTTTACCACTTGCCCTCCAGAGGATTTACCCCCCTCCCTTCCTGACCAGACTGCGTTACTTTAACTGACAATTGTGTGGTCATGCAATGCTGTATATAAATGAAATTTTTGTAATTTTTTTCCCCACAAATGCTTTCTTTCTGTGGTATTTGATCACCTCTGCTTTTGTTATTTTTTGCTATAAAACATGGATATGTTAAAAAATTTTAAAAATCTAATTTCTTAATAAATGTAGACCAAAATATATTCTGCTACATGTCTTTTCTAAAAATAAATCCCAATAATTGTATATTAATTGTTTTATGTGAAAGCTATAGCATTTACAAATAGCGGTATATATACTGGAATTTTTTTTTTTAAACTAGTAATGACGGCAATCAGAGACTTATAACAGGACTGTGGGACTGCGGAAGGGACCCTGACACTGGGTGGGAACTGACAAACTGCCACTGATATCCGAATGACACTAATACAATGATCAGTGCTAATAAAAAGCACTGACACTGTACTAATGACACTGGGCAGGAAGGGGTTAACACCTGGGGTGATCAAAGAGTTAATTGTGTGCTGTGTGTATTTTACACTGTGTGCTGTTTTACTTGGGAGACATGCTGCTTTGTATATCTATGCTGTGCAGAGAGATACAAAGCAGCATGTCCATGCTGACAGGAGAGAGACCTGTGTTGTTTACACACAGGTCTCTCCCCTGTCAGCTTTGCCGACGATCATTGAGTGCTGGCCAGGAATCACCACCCGGGATCCAATGATTGACATCCCCGGCTGCCAATAGCGGCATGGATAGAGCATTGCGTACACGCCCCCTACATGGCAATGCAAATCACGTAGATATTATATATAACCATGCTGCCCTGTAGCAGTACTTCTGCTATAGGGCGGATGGCATGTGGTTAAACTGTATCATGCCATGCCTGAAATTTTTGTAATGCATTCCACTCCACCTCTAATACAAGCAGATCCCCCTCACTGGCTTTGTAGCCATTGCTGGTGAAATGAACACCAACAAAATCAACCTTATGCATAGAACTCAGTGACCTCCCATGTATTTTTGATAATTCCTATTTTTATATGGAACAACCATGGAGATGAGGTAGATTGAGGACACGGAAAAAAAGATAACTATGCCTACTGTAATTCATTTCAATAAAGGGTTAAAAGACGTGAAGAGCCGCTGGGATGCCCCTGGGGTGCACATAGCTAGGACAAGCTGCCTAGCTGAAGCTGGTGAGGTCTAGGTTCTCACTTTCAGCTAATACAAATGAACACAGACAAATATGACAGCTGATAGCTCTTGCCTGGCATAAAGAAAATCCAAAGGATGGCAGCGGCCTCATTCCAATCTATCTCAAGACATAAGCTCTGCCTAGCAAAGGAAAAAAGAATTTCAAAAAGGATTCTGTTGAGGTCCATCCATTACGAAAATTTAGCAGTAGAGCTGCGTCTGTTACTGTTTCCTTCTACGTAATAGTGTACAAACTGACCTATGAGGAGGAAGAGAGTGGAGAGAACCGCTGCTCTCTTGCACTGCTCTGGATTGAGATCAGGCTCAGTAAGTATATATGGGGCTGGAAGGGGGATCCTCATTACAAAAGTTTTGTTACATTAATGCAGAGAATGTATTAAGGTAAAAAACCTTAAATATGTAAACCCAACATTTTCATGTTCCTGATGTGTGCTGATATGTAGCATGTACTTGCATGAATAAATATCTTGTTTTCTTTGCATTGCTTTCTTTGTGTGAAATCCCTGGTGTTCCTGCTAGTCCCTCGGTTTTTGTATTAAAAACTGTCCACACTAGGCATGTGAGCACAGCATGGTCAGTTCTCTAGCTGTGCTGGGAACTCAGCATATGCTCCTCCAATGATCAGACTTGTCCTGAAACACACTCGACCTGCACAGCCATTCACTGGGAAGATAAGTGTCCTGCTGTTTCTCCTCACCCAACTCTTATGCAATTGAGAACAGAGAGAATGTGATCACTTACAGTATAAAAAAGGGGAAAAAAGGATATTTACATAGTTACATAGTTAGTCTGGCTGAAAAAAGACAAAAGTCCATCCAGTTCAACCATTAAAAAAAAAAAATTACAATGTTTTTTTTACATCTATACACAAATGCTTTGCCTTTCATTTATATTTTAAACTGAATGAGTTTGTTTTACAAAGTGAGGGTTTATAATCACTTTAAGGCTTCCAAATCACTTTAACTTTTTAACCCTTTCACCACCAGGTTCGTACGGACCTGGCAGCAAGGGTTTTATACACAATCCGGTGGCCACACCCACCAAGATTGTGTACAAAACTGACAAGCACACTCCTGCCTGTCAGATGGAAGCAGGCAGGTACCCACCTGCCCCCCTCCCCCCCCCCCCCCGCTCAGCATGGCAGGTGCTGGCATGTGGAGGGGAGAGGAAAGAGCAAATGAACGTCTGCTTTCCTCCCCTTCTTTCTGTGGCCCGGAAGGTGACGTGTATGATGCCACTTCCGGGTCATGGCTGTCACTTTCCCCGACTAGAATAGCCTGTATGTCTCCTCTGGGCTCCAATGGATGTATTGCAATGCAGTTCACATTGCAATACATCCAATGGAGCCCAGAAGAGACATACAGGCTCTCTTAGACCCTGCATGTCTCATTAAAGAGAACCTGTAACCTAAAAATCATTACATAGGGGATTTTATGTCACCTATGTGATAGGAAAAAAAAAGTTAAGTTTTTTTCATTGGAAAAAATAATAAATTTACATCCAAGCACATAACACCCCCCCCCCCCGAAAAAAAAATGTTGAGGCCCCCCAACCCCACATATACGCATGTACAAACATAAAAAGGCATAGATTGAGGTGCCTACGTGGGACACTGTCGATTGTGATACATCTGTTACATATCACCATTAATATGCTATGGGGGAGTGATTAAAGTCTGTTGGTCTTTTTCCTGATTTTGTTATATCTCATGTTTGTAAAAGATGTTGATTAAATGATTAATTACAGCATCTTCCAGAAGTGAGTACACCCCTCACATTTTTGTAAATATTTTATTCTATCTCTTTATGTGAAAACACTGAAGAAATGAACATTTGCTACAATGTAAAGTAGTGAGTGTACAGCTTGTATAACAGTGTAAATTTGCTGTCCCCTCAAAATAACTCAACACACAGCCGTTTATGTCTAAACTGCTGGCAACAAAAGTGAGTACACCCCTAAGTCTGCCCATTCTCCTCTGATTTCTGACACCAACAAGGCATTTATGTCCACACAACTAGAGGAAGGTGCCTCCAAGTGCAGTATTTACAATTTATTAGTAAACAATGGATAAATTGCACTTACAAGATACATAGTTAAAAAGACTCATCGTGTGGTAATTAGAACCAGGTGAGACATACAGGCGTCCAGCAGCAAACTATGTCTATAGGATCAGGAAGTAGAGCCCAGGATGTGCCTGTGCATCAAAATGAGGCTTGGAGAGCAGAGTCGCATGTAGGAGGTGAAGGGGGCAGTAACGCATTTCAGAGCATGCTCAGGTCTGAAGAAGGAGCCTACTGAGCATGCTCCAAAATGTGTTACCGCCCCCTTTGCCTCCTACATGCGACTCTGCTCTCCAAGCCTCATTTTGATGCACAGGCACATCCTGGGCTCTACTTCCTGATCCTATAGACAGAGTTTGCTGCTGGATGACTGAATGTCTTACCTGGATCTAATTACCACACGATGAGTCTTTTTAACTATGTATCTTGTAAGTGCAATTTATCTATTGTTTACTAATAAATTGTCAATACTGCACTTAGAGGCGCCTTCCTCTCTTTTTCATGTTATTGCATTAAAGCCTTGCTTCCACTCTAAGAAGAGCTGCCTCAGTGTTACTGCTCCCATCCATCCATCCCTGATATCCATCTGGCACCTTTTCCTACAGCTACAGAGGTTGGACTAGAACAAGCGCGCCCTATATAATATACATTTTCTTGTCCACACAAGTGCCGCTCACTGGATATTTTCTCTTTTTCAGACCATTCTCTGTAAACCCTAGAGATGGTTGTGCATGGAAATCCCAGTAGATCAGCAGTTTTTGAAATACTCAATCCTGCCCATCTGGCACCAATAACCATGCCACATTCAAAGTCACTTAAAACACCCTTTCTTTCCCATTCTGATGCTCAGTTTGAACTTCAGCAAGCCATCTTCACCACGTTTAGATGCCTAAATACATTGAGTTGCTACCATGTGATTAGCAATTTGTGTTACCAAGCAATTGAACAGGTGTACCTAATAAAGTGGCAGGTGAGTGTGTATATATATATATATATATATTTGTCATGTGTTTGATAAATGTACAGTATATAGGGAAATAAAATTGCGGGCTGGGAACCAAGCCATGTTTTTTATCTCCAAATGGAACATGACTTACACTAAATATGCAATTATGAAATTATGCAAACACATGCACACGAAGGCTTTTTTATCGCTCCTAACAATGTACATGTATACTATACAGATGCGTAGGGGTGATTACTTTACTCACTTCTATCACTATACCACTATCTACAATCTCTACTGCCAAACTAATAAATAAAGGGCCCTCATGAACGAAAAGCTCTTCCACACATACTTAGGATGAATGAATTTCGACAAGGATAACCAGCTAAAGCCGGCATTAATTACAGGAACAGAGAACAAGTGTTGTTAGGTAGATATTACTTATGACATGCTATGTCACTAATGCTTTGAAAGAGGTTAATCCTACCTTATCCTTATTCAGAAATAATATATCAGTATATGTTCTTCCATACTTTTACAAGCAGGCTTCCTACAAGGGGTGAAATTAGATTGTATCTTAACGCAAAGCACACATTTGTCATCCTCTAATGCCCCTTATTCTTTTCTTAGAAATTGTATTCACATAACCAAACTTTTCTTCAATTCAAATAAGCAGTTTATTGGGGTAATGGAAGGATGAAAAAAATAAGTACTTTATGCTCTTGTTGTCAATAGTCTATTCATAGGTTTAAATTACGTTCTAAAGCTGGAATTTGAATTTACATTTTTTTTTAGAAAAAAATTCATTTTGGAATGCTTGCTCAATTTTCTAACAGTTAATGGGGTCAAATTGACAATTATTTTTGACCATAATCATGAAAAAAATAGCAGGATGGATTTTTTTTTTCTAACAGTGAATGTGGTTATCACTCAGGAAATTCCATTCATTCCAAAATTGAACATTAAAAGCTAACGCCATTTTGAAGTACTTTTGAACGCCATTTGTCAAGTCTCTGATGGTAATATCAAAATGTGCTGATGAGATTTTTCTGTCCGGCTACTTTCACATTAGCAGTACTACTTATTGCCCTGTGATCCGCAGTAGATCACTTGTTTACTTTCTATTTTTAAATAGCTGAATAGTAACTTTACATTGCACGACCATGCCACAAATGCCAGCTGAGTGTTCGGCTTGTGGTTGCGGTGTGTGTCCTCTTTGAACTAAATGGGCAAGTTTGACAGGTGGTGCCGCCTGTCAGACATTGCAAACTAAAAATGCTGCGGCCACAACATGTATACATTCCTGTCCGGTTGCATTGTTGCAGTTCAGGTGGGCAGCCAGAGAACAGTAAAACCACATCTCTGCTACCTGTTTTTCTACCCCTTGGCCACCCATCTGAAAGAGCCTTATGAATGTTCATACTTAAATCTATCAGTGTATGTCCAGGTTAAGTATTGACCTGTGTCTTTGAGTGTGTTCAGCTTCCAAGGTCTGAAGGGGAGCTTTTATTTCCCGTCAAAGGTTAGAGGCTAAACTTTGCATGAGAAGAATTTTTGTTAATATAATAATATTGGATGATCATTCTCCCATGCTGTTGAACTTCCCTAGACATGCCCACCTAGCATTTCAATGCTTTCAGGGGACAGTAAACTTGGGGCTAGAACTTAGTGACACCAAGTTCTAACTATAGCTAAAGCAACCCAGATGGCTTCTATGAGGTCTGGCAGTGGGAAGGGGGCCTCATTAGGTAGGTTGTTTAGACAAATTAAACATGACAATGTACATGATGTGTCAGTCAATGGGGTTGATGGAGATTGGCAATAAGAATGCCTTCAGGGAGGGTTAAGGTAAGTATTTCTCTGTATTAGATAATCCCCCAGAAAACCAAGCTCCATATTTTTCATCGGCTGTTGGGGGAAATGCTAAATATTCTATTTGTGCTCCAAATTAGTCTTTAACATGTTTCTACAGCCAAAAAATATTTTTATAGGAATGGAGAAGGATTAGAACACCTGTCGTGCTTTACTGCTGTTGGCCGCTGTCTGGTAAAAGGTTGTCCCCAGGACAAGAAACAAGAGGAAATCTTTGTAACAGTAAAAAAGTCAGAAGTAGAAATTATTTTTTTGTAATTTAAAGCTGAATTCTAGCCTTGCCTTCAATCCAACCAGTTTTATAATAAAAAAAGGTGTAAAAATGTAATAAAGTCAATATGTCCCTTTTGTGGGACATTCACAATAGTAAAGTTTGTGGAGGTGAAGTGGTGAACCTACTACAACCTAAAATATCACTTTTATTCTACTCTAATTAAATATTATTATTGAAACAAACCCCAACCTATATCCTGCAGAGAATAAAAGATAGCAGAAGTGTTCTTTCTTTACTGGCTGCAAATACATTTCTGTCTTCATATCACATATTGCTTCTTGTTCAAACTTTTTATTGTTTTCAAAAACATAAAAAGAAACAGACGTAGGACAGTCCATGAACATATACAGGCTTAAGTGAATACACAAAAACATATTGCCCTACAGGGAAGAAGGATTATTGCATGAAAATCTTGTTACAAGGAACCATATAAAAACATGAAGAGGCATTGTGGTACATGGGAAGATAGAATCTAAATGTACAACAGAGATGGATCACTGTTCCCAATGACCAATTGGAGGTTTCGTATCAAACATGAGGAGGGGGGCAAATGTGGACTGGAAGAATAAAAAGGAAAAAGAAAAAAAAGAAGGGGAGGGAGGATTAGAAGTGACTAAAAGTGAGAGTGAGGGAGAGAGAGAGAAAGAGAGAGAGAGAGGGCGTGTGACTTCCAGGAGAGAATAGAGAATCTCGGAACCAGAACAACACAAAATGTGTCTCTTAGGACTAATATCACATATTGCTTCAAAAACCTATGAGACTCAGCCTAGTACATTCAACTTTTCCGACCTTCTTAGTGATATAAATTAACCTAATACCCTATACTCTGATAAAAAATAAAAGTGCCCAGTGCTGTTAAAGTCCCCCAAAACCCAACATGTATCTCCTTTAAACAAAAGGTTTCATTAGGGGTTACGTTGTGTCGTCATTGTGCAAAGTGAAATAAACACTTGCATGATGTATGTAATATAGGTACATGACCAATTACAGTTAAAAGAATATATATTCTATATATATATATATATATATAAACGCAATTAAATAAATACAAAAATACTTTTAAATGTCATACTTTTAAAAGAAATTAGTGAAAATCTGCAGAATTTCATCTAGAGTATCCCTCTTACACCAGCTTATGTAACGGCAATAAAAAAAACCATAATTAATAATTATTTATATAGCACCATTTCTAATTCTTCCATTATTTGCCATAATCTTTATACTGCCCAGATCACAACATCTGTAACATTTAAAATAACAATAAAATTCCGTTTTGATTACGACTTACCCTCTCGTATATTTTCGGAGCAATGGATGTCTGCAGCAAAGGGTAGATCCAATTTTAAGAAATTGTTTTATGTCCAATCTAGAAAAGGAGAAAAGTGCGAGATTAGAAACTTGGTACAGTTTTTTTTTTTTTTTAACATTTTCCCTTTTGAAAGTAAATCTTCACAACGCTGTCATCACCTCCACTCCCATAATGCTAACACCTCATAGAATTTACACTTCCAGCGCACAACCAAATCAAACACATAAATCAGCACAAAACCTGCTAGATTTTTTATCTGTTCATTTATACAGCACAAACTTCTTTTCAAATTGAAGCCATGGTATAAGGGAAAGAGGGGGGGGGGTCAATAAGTACATATTCTGCTATTGTTTTATTATATTTCTATAAGAACAATTTAAATGAGTTGTGTGTTGTGTTGTTTTCAATTTTATGCAATATGTTCAAGTTTCTCTCTCTATTGGCTGTCTGTAGGTGTAATGATGTAATCAGTAATCTGGATGAGTGACTGCGTAAATACTGTCACAAATTGTCACCTAAACACTAAATTGTTATCAGTCAATCCTTCTTGAAGCATCACACCTTTTTATAGTTATGTTGTCATTTGTCACTCATGCTTTGCTTGAAAAATTACTTAAAGAGGAACTGCAAGAATTAGACAAAATCTGGGCCCCCCACAATTTTGCAAGGGTTAAATGCTCGTTTCATCTAGGGGGGCAGGGATAAGGTGTAATACTTTATTCCTGGCTCCAGAAGGCTCCTTCAATCTATACGCTGCCACCACACTAAGATCCCAGCTAAGATCACATGCTTACCTTCGCCCATGTTGGGTTAACAGACATACATTGTAGGTAATGACACAGAGGGACCATCCACAGACCAGAGCTTCGGGTAAACAAGAACAGTGCTGGAGCCTGCTTCACTGAGGGATAGGATAAGTAATACACCTTAGCTTTGCACCTCTACACTAAATGATTACTTAAGCCTCGCAGTGCAGGGTGGGGTGGGGTGGGGTGGGGTGAGGGGCACGGCATGGGTAGATTTTATCTAGTTCTCTGAGTCTGGCTTTAAAATATCTTTTTTATTCATTTAAAATGCTGCTTCTTGCCTCTTACTCCAGTGCTCTATGCTGGCATAGCTGAGCAACATCCACTCCCCCACATCGTAACACAGACTTGTACTGCAGAGGAAGTGAGGGGGATATGTCAGGCCAGGAATGTTACTGAGACCTGATTACTGAGTGCACTATGCAACTATGGTGCCTACAACTGCTGTAATAAGTGTAGGAAAGACTATGAAACTTGAGATTGTTAGTAGAGTGTTTGATTGCATATTCCTTTCTGTGACTTCCAGAATTTGCATAAACCACAGACCTGAATTGAGCAACAAATCAGAATTTGCTGACAAGAGTTTAGTGAAGGTATACATTGTCAATAGAGCTGCTGTCTTATAACATTAACTATTTATTAGAGATTTTTTGGAGTCCATCCAAAGCTAGCAAAAATCCTTTTTTTTTATTAATAGAGTTATAGACTCCAAAGAGAGAGATATCATTCTACCCCTGTACAAATCATTAGTAATACCTCATCTGGAATATGCAGTTCAGTTTGGGGCACCGATTCACAAAAAGAACATTGGGGAACTGGAGAAAGTACAGAGAAGGGCAACTAAACTGATAAAATGCATGGAGGAGGTCAGCTATGAGGAACGATTAGAGGAACTGAAGTTAATCTCTCTTGAGAAGAGGAGATTAAGGGGGGATATGATCAACATGTATAAATACAGCAGTGGTTCATATAGTGAACTCGGTGTAGAGCTATTCACCCTGAGGTCATCACAGAGAACAAGGGGGCACTCTTTACATCTGGAGGAAAAGAAATTTAATCTCCAAATGTTACACGTATGTGGAATAGACTCCCTCTAGAGCTGGCTCTGGCCAGCTCAGGAGATTATTTTAAAAAAGGCCTGGATTCTTTCCTAAATGTACATAACATAACTGGATACTAATATTTATACTTAAAGTTGATTCAGGGAATATCAGATTGCCTCTTGGGGGATCATGAAGGAATGTATTCCCTTGCTGGAGGAAATTGGATCAAGCTTTATTGGGGGTTTTTGCCTTCCGCTGGATCAACTGTAGGTATAGGATTGTGTATATAGGATTGTATAATTTTTTCCCCTTTTATTGGTTGAACTAGATGGATGTGTTTCTTTTTCCAACCAGACTAACTATGTAACTATGTAATTAGTGACCTACCTCTGAAATTGCTTGCTGTCTGGCTGTTTATGCTTGTCCTTTAACTTTGACACTCTTCTCTTTGACCTACAACAATTGTGTATATCAGGAGCGTTAGAGAAAAGGCAAAATTACTGATTTGAAGAATTTTTAAGTCAGTCTAATTATAAATAGTTTTGGCATAATAGCCAAGGGACTAGAATATAAAAGAGATGATGTTTACCATTGAATGAGAGGGAAGAAGGTGGAGGGATCTAAGTAAATCTGTGCTCATCCATGCAAGGTTTAATCTCTCCTTTGCTAGAGCTATATATACACTTTTTGTTTCTCTACCACTGACATCAGCAGCAGAAGCCAATATGTGTAGGCTACAAATCACTGAAATTGTAGTTCTTTCTGGGCTAAAGGCCCACTCCAGATAGTACTGATTTTGGTGATTTACTAAACACAGGCACATGGAGTGAGTCACATGCTCCTTCATACTTGGAAGCACCAGGTATTTCCTTTTTACTTTGGCAAGTTGAATAGGGAACAGAGTATATGCTGAAGGATGGGACAGTTACTGTGAATGGGCAAAGCACAGTTTTGTTTTAAAGGTAAATTCAGATCACAATACTACAAAGTGCCAGCATTATTGTATTCTAAAATCACCCTATGTTGCAGGATGCAGGTGTTCAATGCAGTTTTCTAGATATTGCCCTTTGTACCACACTGAGGGTCAAGGAGTGCCAACACATTGATGACACTATACCTGCCGGCTCTTCTCTGACTCCCTTTCCCTGCTCCCAGACCTTATCCTCCTTTCTTGTGTCTTTATCTACATTTCTACATGCTGCCATCTTTTTATTATCCGTATATTGTTCCTAGGCTACTGTAAATCAGAAAGCCAGTTGCCTATTGCAGTCTTGCTCGAAACCCCTAAATACAGCTGTACAAGTTCAGCAATTCCTACAGCTCCCAACTGTCCCTCATTTGAAATGACTGTCCTTGTTTCAGAACCAAATCTTTTTGTCCCTCTAAATTATTACATCTGTTATATGTTTAAAAGTCAGTATAAAAGAAAGATAGTGGTGAAAAGATACATGCACATTTCTTGTGCCTTATCTCTTTAAAGAGGTCCTTCACCCTGTTTGAAAAATAAAAGGATACTCACCTGTCCAGGGATCCAGTGCCATCCTCACCTGGACCATTTCTTTGTCCATCTTTGTGTCCCCGGCGTCAGCATGTTAACTACGGGAAGCTGGTTGTGATGGTTTCACAGCTGGCTTCCCACTACAAATGCCTCGAGCTGATCAGCGTGAATGGTCCCACAGCCTTCTGGATCTATGACGTGCTCCAGAATGCTGTGGGCAATTAGGGGGGAGGGGTTGTGGGAAAACTTAGGGAATCGCCTAGGCGATCTGACCAGAAGTGAGAATGGGTACCTACCAAAACTATGTATCCACTCCCCCCCCCCCCCCCCCCGAAAAAAAAAAGTTCCAAAAGAAGAGGAACTTCCCTTTAGGGGAAAAAACCCTGGAAGTTCAGAGAAATACCTGTTGATCTGCCATTAGTGCATATGGTCCCCCAAGTCCTGTTGTGCAATGACAATACCATGATAGCCTTTTTGTGGCCTGAAATTTCAAAAATTGGTGTCAGCCCTGCCAAATTGTCTTTTATAAAACCACTGAATCCTGCCCATTGCAATAATCTCTACAGCACAAGGACTAACTGTTATATAGTGCAAGACAAAAACTGGATAGTCTCTATGAGATAACACAGCAAGTGCACGCAAGGCACAAGAGAGCCGTGCATTGTTAATACAAATTTCTAATATAATTAATACATTGTTTATATTGAACAGATAGCACACAATGCTTTCAATGGTATATTTAACAGACCAAATGGAAGCAAATAAGATAAGTCCATTGTAAAATTGACACACACTTTAATTCTTCAGGGTCTTTAATTTAAGTTGGCACGTTCTCCCTGTGCATGTGTGAGTTTCCTCTGGGAACTCCAGTTTCCTCCCACACACCAAAGACATGCTGGTAGGTTAACTGGCTCCAGTCTAAATTGGATCATGTATGTGTATTAGAGACATTATATTGTAAGCTCCTTGAGGCAGGGACAGATGTAAATGTATACATAAATTGAAGGCGCTATATAGGTACCTGTAATAAATAAAATAAATAGGTTATCCACTTTCAGTCTGCCCTATAGCTTATTTCTTTCCTGAATGAACACAATGGGGTTTATTTACTAAAGCTAGTTCACTCAGAATCTTATGCACTTCTGCATGGAAACCAATCATCTTCCAGGTTTTATTACTAAAGCTTAATTGAACAAGCTGAGGTTAGAAGCTGATTGGCCACCATGCACAGGTGCATGAGGTTCTGAGTGAACCACCTTTAGTAAATCGCCCTCAATGAGTGATTGATACCACTCACTGTGTTCATTCATAGCTGAAGCATAGTAAACTTTTTTTGGGGGGAGGGCCCTGTCAGGTTGGCTGTATGGGGCCCAGTGGTTTCTAACAGCAGCCCTGCTGGTTCCCACAAAGTGTCAGTGTCAGACTGTCCGCCGCAATATTGAAGTTCTGCTATAAGTCACTGATCGCTGCCATTACTAGTATTGAAAAAAAGAATAAATTCCAGTGTATATACCATAGTTTTGTAGTATCTATAACATTTGGACAAGTCAATCAATATATGCTTATTGGAATTTTTTACCAAAAATTTGTAGCAGAATATATTGTGGCCTAAATTTATGAAGATATTAGATTTTTTAAAAAAAAATACATATTATATAGCAGAAAGTAAAAAAATTTTTTTTTTAAATTTTGTTCTTTTTTCATTAATATAGCAAAAAATAAAAAACCCAAAAGTGATTAAATACCACCAAAAGAAAGCTCTATTTTTGGGGAAAAAATTTTATAGATTTAATTTTGGTACAGCATTGCATGACTGTACGATTGTCAATTAAAGTAAGCAAAAAATGGCCTGGTCAGGAAGGGAGGTAAATCTTCCGGCGTTCTCTGACAACATTAAAGGGCAAAACTGTAATGTTTCCAAGAGAGCATCAGCAGTTTGCTGATTCATTTACTTGCAGCCAGGAGCTGCTCTTTAAAAGGAAATGAAATGGTATTGCAATATTGACAGATGTGTTCATTCATTAGTTAAGCTATTCCTAGCATTCAACATACAGGATGTGTGACTTTCATAAAGTCTGCACAAAAGACAATACATCAAGATTTCAATGCTCAGCTAGTAAAAAAAAAAACAACAGTTCCCATGTCCAATAACTTTGTATAAATGTATTTTCCTAATGGGTCCAGACAATGAACGTAACAGGGATTTAAAGGATAACTCCTTTCTATTGTAAAGCATTAGATCCTCACCTTAGATGACTCCAAAGCTCATCCCTCGGCAATCCTTCTGTACCGTCTCCTGTCTCAGTTTCTGGCTGATCTTTAACGATTATATGAAAGGTTTCTGCACAACTCAGACCATGGTTACTTCTATTTGAAGTCTGTGCTTCACAGTGACTGCATGTGAGCGGATCAGCGACCATGATTCAGTGACTGGTGACAAGACTGGGGGAGGGTATATAAGAAGACGTGATGCCTCCTCTTCCCAAGTCCTTTGCAGGCAGCTCATCCTACCTCTTAAACCTTCCCTTAATATATGTGGCTTTAATGATAAAGCAGCTCAGAACATGCTTTTCACAATGGGTGATAATGGTGAGTGTAATTAACAATTCAGTAGATCATAATAACTACGCACTTTAACACTTTTTCTGTAAGTTTGGCTCCCCTTCTTCCCCCCACAGCCTTCTGGGACATGTCACAGGTCCCAAAAATCTGTAGGACCAATCAGCATGCATATGCGCAGTGATCAGTTGTCTGCGAAGCAACAAGCATTCACAGTTGGCTGCCCACAGTTAGTATGCCGGCGCTGGGGACAGAAGCTCCATGATGAAAACGGAGGACAGCGCTGGATCGTGTGACAGGTGAGTGTCTTCTTATTAAAAACCAGCAGCTACAGTTTTTGTAATTTTTCCACAGGTGACTGAAATACTGCTCTAAGATGTCTGCAATTCCCCAGGATGGTATGACTAATAAATAGACCTTTTAAAATGTTTGGCAATGTGTTAGTGCTACACAATTTAAAAAACATTGAGCAAAATCATCGGGGCAGCACAGTGGCTAAATGGTTAGCACTTCCTCCTGGCAGTACTAGGGTCTTGGTTCAAGTCCCAACCACAACACCACCTGCCTGGAGTTTGCATGTTCTCTCTGTGCCTGTGTAGGTTTCCTCCCACTTTCCAAAGACATGCTGGTAGGTTAATTGAATCCTGTCTAAATTGTCCCTAGTATGTGTATGTATGAATGTGAGTTAGGGACCTTAGATTGTACGCCCCTTGAGAGTTAGGGACTGATGTGAATGTACAATATATATATGTAAAGCGCTGCTTAAATTGACAGTACTTGTTATAAATAATTGCAAAAATAAATCCATAATAATTCTAATATCAATAAAATGAGGACAGAAAGCCAAAACCAAGCCACCAGTTTATCCCCACACCACATAGGTGGGAAATTTATACCACATGCCTGTCATTTTCCCAATAAACTAGTTTTACATGGCGGTTAAAGAAGAAATCTGTGGAAAAAAAATGATTTTCCCATGCAGTGGGGCTGTGCCTGCACTGTATGGGTTAAATGCTAATTTTTGTCAAGGGGCTCAGAAAGTAAAGATATACTACAATCCTTCCAGTGCAAGACCGGTCCCCGCCACTCCTGCCCCCCCCTCCCCCCACACACACACTAGCGGTCTTGTAAATGGGCTGTTCCTAACACCACTACATCTATAGACCTGCCCTGGACATGAGGACGGCAGGAACAGTCCACAGGAAGGTCATGTGCCCTGCTGTGACTGGTCACAGCGGTCACGTGATACCAGCAGGGACTGGTAGACAGATCTGTCATCAGCTGTGTCCCTCAGACACAGCCGATGACAGATGTCACCACAGTGCAGTCCCGCAGGCACACACAAGGGTGCAATATGGCAGGGCATCATATGACACCCATCCAAATCGACTAGAGTCTCGCTTGGCCATCATTTTGTTATTGGCCGGGTGAGAACTGGTTAACGTTTTTGTAAACCTCAGACATGATTTATGAACAAAGCATATCCCTCTATAGTAGCCTCTCTCAACCAGGGTGCCTTCAGGCTTTTTCATGGGTGCCTTAACAATATGCTTAAAACTGCCCAAAATTGTATACAATCCAGCAGGTGAATCAGTCTTGCCTTTTATTTACACAAAGCCATAGGTTTTCATTGCACACTTTTACAACCTGCCAGCTTCTGGCATCCTAGCAACCAATCACATCATTAGATTAGTGTCATCATTAGTGTCTGCACAGCATCCTTGTTTGTCCCTCCTATGCCCTTCTTTATCAGCAGTAGGGTCACATTAGCTGAATGAGGGAGAGAAACTAAGGGAGAAACATAGGAATACTAGTCAGTACCAGTTTACAAAGGAATATTTGCTTTGGAAGAATAAATCACCTCTAACATTGGGTGTCCTACACATGTGGATGTTGCCTTGAGATTGTCCAAGATAGGTTGAGAAACACTGCTCTATCGTGTGTCATAATTGCATACTAGCACATTTTGTGAAACTTACCTTACAACTATGCCCTCCAGTGGCATGCTATCACCGCTGACAGGGTTTCCATATTCACTCGGTCCTTCTTCCAGGTTTGTGGGCTCCAGCAGCTTGAATGAACGGGCCACGATGACATCACTCTCATGGGTGTGGGAGTCACTTTTTACGGCACACAGCTCTGAAGGAATGGCACAGGCATGCCATTCCTTCAGAGCACATACCCCGGTGCTCTACAAAGGTAAATATTTCCTAAACGGTGCACATTCAGGAGATATTTACAGTACCTACAGGCAAGCCTTATTACAGGTACAAATGAACAAACAGATGGCTTCCTTCCATTCTGTACAATTGTGTCACTAACTGTGATTGGTCACAGTAATCACATGGTACAGAGTGGACCAATCACAGCCCATCTGTGTCATGTGATTAGCTGTGGCCAATCTTAGCTAATCACAACAAAAAAACCTGAATGAATCAATTTCATTCAGTTAAATGCTTGCTTATAGCAATGACATTCTTTGCTATAATCAATCATAATGTGTAAAAAAAAAAATACTGATCACTTCTCCAGAGATGTACAATGTTACAATGTGTTATGAAAAAAAAAATCGTAAAAGAAGAAAAAAATGTAATAAAAAAAATTAAAAAAAATGAAAAAGTTGAAAAAAATATTATTTTTTTCATACTGTCACTCATCAGTGTCAACCAGCCACACCAGTTATATGATGACACTGTACTAACTGGTGACAGTATGTAAAATAAATAAAATGTGATTTTTTTTTTATTTCTTCATTTTTCAAAAAAATTACA
This sequence comes from Staurois parvus, assembly GCF_062004578.1. Taxonomy (NCBI): domain Eukaryota; kingdom Metazoa; phylum Chordata; class Amphibia; order Anura; family Ranidae; genus Staurois; species Staurois parvus. The sequence continues at coordinate 541,575 of NW_028318236.1, forward strand.
ACTTTAAAAAACTTGCCATGCCTCTTACTAAATACCTGAGACTGTCTACTTTGCAAAAAGTGGTCAGCACTTCAGGATTGATTGATTTTCAGATATAGACATAGTATGTGAACTCTATAACCGTCCTACAGACTAAATAATAAATAATGATTTGGGTTATTTTTACCAAAGAAATGTAGCAGAAACTGTGTTTTTTTTTTCAAAATTCTCAGTCTTTTATTAATTTAACAAAAAAAATAAAAAAAACAGTGGTGAATAAATACCACCAAAAGAAAGCTCTAGTTGTGTGAACAAAATAATAAAAAGCTAGTTTGGGTGCAGCGTTGCATGACTGCGCAATTGTCATTTAAAGTGCGAGAGCGCTGAAAGCTGAAAATTGGTCTGGGCAGGAAGTGCCCGGTACTGAAATGGTTAAAATTCTTTTGGTACGAAAGCCAGGTCATATTTGACATTTTAGCTGTATAATTTAGCTGTTTGCTTGAGCTGTTTGTCACTCACAGAATAGTTTTGAAAAAAAGCATTGCATCCTCTGAACAGATAAAAAGAAGTGGATATTTACAGACAATCAGGAATAAACAACAGTGCCGTGAGACCAGGATTATTTCTTGGACACGTTTTATAGCACAAGATTCTTTGTAAACTGAAATAACATTTTAATGAGGCAGGGGAATGGACCATGGCTAAAGCTGTATTTACTTCTGAAAAAAAAAAAGAAAAAAGATATGTATTATAACTTTAGTCCATCTCATCTGTCCCGAGTCTTTTATTGGCAGTGCCGGGCTGATGTGGTAGCCAACATTAGTAAGATTCAGAAGGAAACACCCCCCCGCTGTGCCCAGATATGCTGCCCACCCCATGGTGCCTTTTAATTCTGTGCAGTAAACAGCATTGCTTCTGTCATGATCAGAGATCGACACAAAATGGAGATGATACAGGTATAAAATCCTGCTCCTTTAATTATTCCGCCTACACAGGAGCCCTGTGAATTGTGAGACTTCAAAACAGTCACCGTTGATTATTAAGAGATAGTGCTTTACTTGTACCTTTATAAAGTAATAAAAATAAATATTGTCTTTGATATGAGGACGTATGCATATACACTTTCATATTTTGTGAATCTATATATTATTTTCTCCTGGGAAATAATGCTCCAGAACTGTAAGCAGTTGCCTCTCCGATGTCACGGGGTTTCAATAGAAAAACATCTGCCTGTGAATTACTGGATATTACAATGTCCATCCATTCAGGGTTCCTGACCAGGAATGTAGAGTGGCTCTGCATTTATTTTGTATATTCTTTTTTTAACTACTGTATGGTAAAGACAAAAATTATAATTTGAAAAAAAAACTTTTCTAGTCATATGAATATTTTATATTTTACGTTTCCCTTTTTGTATTAAATTGGATTGTAACAGTATCATCTCCCCTTATTTTTAAAGATCTGCAGTGATATATACAGTGAATCCTGTCTGATATTAATAATAATAATTTTCCTGGGTCTCCTTGCTGCAAAAAGGTGAAATTTACACACACAAGTGAATGAGTCAGAGCAGTGTCACTGCTTTTTCAGTAGCCTGGGTCTTAAAGTACATGTAAACCCAACAGTATTGGGTGTGTTTAGAAATAATTCTCCCAGTAAAAGTGTATTCACATTTGTTTTGCTTATATGGGGCAGACAAGAGAATGTTATTGGGCTATTCCCTGTGCTGGACAAATGTTTTTCATTAATTCAAAATTGAAAACACTGAATTTGGCCACTAGGTGGTGCTCAGGTTCATAGGAATATCCTTTAATAGAGAGCACCAACTAGTGGTCAAATCTGGTACTTCCCACTTTAAATCACAGGAACACATTTAGTCACTCTGGCTCGTTCAAACAGTGCAATCCCTCTGTAGCTCAGCTCAGCTGCTCAGAATGGCTGAGAGAACGCACTGCACATGCACGGTGATTGAATGAACCTGAGCAGCTGCTGGGAAAGTATCTCTAATGTTTGACCCATCCTACAGTTAATACAGGATGGAGAGGGTCATGTACTAAGGAGCTTTTCGGAACAGGCTGTAAACTGTCCACTTATATGGAGGGAGAATAGAACTATTTTGACAGTGGAGCAGTGGAATGTAATGTGCTGGAGATGCTGCAATGCATAGGAGACTTTTTGGAAAATGGCCATTATAGGAGAACTAACCCTTTGAGTTTCAGTTAAAGAGAGTCTGAAGGCAAACTGCATCTGCTGCCATAATTGTTATGGGATTCCTTTGTTATTTGTGAACCCTGCATTAAATGTTTATATGTAAAGCAAAGGTTTTATATAAAGACTTAAAGTGTTACTAAACCCACAACAGTAAAATCAGTCTGTATATGCAGTAAAGCATGCTTGTTATACTCACTGGAACCTAAGGGGTTAATCTTCTGCATTGTGTAAAAAGGCTGTTTGATCCTTTCTTCTCTGTTCCTCTCCTTTTTCAAGCGACCACCTCTTATCTCCTAATAAGACAAACTGAACCGTAGGCTTTTTGCACATGCTCAGTTTGTTTACCCCGAGCTACACTCGGGAATACCGCCAGGGAAGCTACCCTCCCTAGCGGTCTGATTATGTCAATATTTCTGTGCTCAAAGCAGAAGATTGTTTTCAATGGAAATATGTTGTTTTTATTGTAGGCCTGTAATTCTTAGGAATAACTCACTGAAATCTGTCCGAACAAGAGTCTAGTAAACATCCCGGGTGTATTGCTGGAGAGGTTTTTTTTTTCTTGGATATGATCAGCACGGGGCCAATCAGCACTGTCCAGACAGAGGTCAGGGGTTTTGCCTCCTCCTAGAGCAGAAAGAAAATTCCTTCTACAAGCTTTAACCAGTGCTCTCCTGGACACTGATAGAAGCCACAAGACTGCTCTAACTGCTGATGAGAAAAGGTATTTAGCAGTTTATATTTACTAAAATAATTGCACTTCCATGTTGTGTGTACTGTGGGAGACTAGATATAGTGAATGCAGGGTCCTGGGTTTAGTAACACTTTAAGAAAAAAAGACATGAAAATCATTTTAAAACCATGTTGCATATCATTATGTAATATTTCATACAGCAGCAGGCGGAGCTTTTATCTCTTTGTCATATGGTTTCTGGGTCTCCTTGAGAAAAGCTAAAATGTACACACAAACGCATTTGATCAGTGACTCCTCCCCCTCCCTCCTGCTGTTTTTAGCAGTCTGGGCCTTAGGTATCAGTTAAGCCTGGCATACACACCAAAAGTCACCTGGCTCAACCAGTATCTGTGTACTCTTCTCTGTTTAATGCTGGAGAGCCAACACTCGATCAACGCATGCAACCAATGGCTGCAAGCGCCGATCAGTACATTCTGGTGGGCGGATTCACCCTGTCAGAAAAAAATTGCTTAGCTGGAGAAATCCCTGCATCACACATCATTGTGTTGATACGGGGATCTGTCAGGTTTTTTTTTTTTTTTTGTTCAAACACTCAACTTTAGAGAGAGATCATTTGAAAGCAAACTGCTGCTGTTATTAGGGTTGGGCTAGATGTTTGAGTCAAACATAAGTTCAACTCAAACATCGGCCATTTGTGTGTTTGGCGGACACACAAACGGTAAGGGCGATCGGAGAGCTGTTCGCCCACTGCACCTCACAGTGCACTGCACCCTGACAGTGCATTGTGATTGGCCAAAGCAATGCACCTGACCACAGGTCAGGTGCAAAGCTTTGGTCAATCACAGTGCATGATGTTGTCACAAGGGGGCAGATGTGACCCCACCCCACAGTATTTAAGAACTGTCAGGCCGACACAACTGTCAGATGGCCAGGAGCCAGCGTCTGGCTTTTTTTGGATCAGCTGTGGTGGCGGGCATGGTGATTGATGTTGGATTTACTTCAGGGGACTTTTTTAAAATTTTTGTTTTTATTAAAGGACTTGTCAAAGATTGTCTACTTTCCGTTTTTTACACTACACTTTTTTTTCTGAATGAGTAGCGATACTGGGGGGGGGGGGCTGGGATCTGGGGGCCACCTTGTTGAAGGGGGTTTCCAGATTCCGATAAGCCTCCCCCACCTGCAGACCCCTACAACCACAGACCACGGTTGTGGGGAAGAGGCCCTTGTCCCCATCAACACGGGGGCAAGGAGCTTCGGGGGGAACCCCTGCCCCAAAGCACCTCCCCATATTAAGGGCATGTGGCCTGGTATGGTTGACGAGGGGGGACGCTCACATGTCCCCCTTCTTTCCTGACCTGCTGGGCTGCACGCTTAGATAAGGATCCGGTATGGATTTTGGGGGGGGGGGGAATCCCCAGGCCATTTTTTTTTAAATTTTGGTGTAGGGGATCACCTCAAAACCCATACCAGACCCACAGGGGTTGGTATGAATGGGGGGGCCATGACTTTTTTTTTTTTATTTTAATTACCGAGCAATGCCAGCAATTCTTTTTACATTCCGCAGTCAGCAGGGAACCCTACTAACAGCTGAAATATTAAAGAATGTTTTCATTACTAAAATACCGCAAGAGTTAATAATATAACTCATTTGGTATTTTAGTAGCTGTGCAGTAGATGTGGTAAGATACCGCTTAGTGAATTATCTTGGTTCAAAAGTTTGGGGTAGAACTTTCGGTAGGTTCGAATCTTCGACCGTGAACCAAACGGGGGGGGGGGGGGGGGTGTTCGGCCCATCACTAGTCATTATGTTAGGAAATGTGCTATGGGTGCACCCTGTATTAAATATGCATGTGTAAAACAAATTTTGTTGTGTAAAACAGAACAGATTTTTTTTATATAAAAAACAAGTTAACAAGAATGATATAAAGTATCAGTATAAAAAACACACACAGACAGACACTAAATGATTATAGACCTCAATGTATAAATATACAGTATATGTAAAGTGCTGCGTGAATTGACTGCGTTACATAAGTATATGTAATAATAAAAATAATATTAATAGTAGTTTGCCAGTGTAAAAGCTGCTTTTGCTGACCGAATTCTAAACATGCAAATTGCCTGACTATATTACGCATAATAATTTTCTGCCTTCGATATCGATATCTTCCAGTCTTGGAGTCTGTTACATCCGTTGCACCATAGGCGTAATTTCCTGCACTTAAGGCTCATGCTACCCTGAACGCGTTTTGTTCTGGCAGGAGAAAGGCTGCTTAAAAAAGGGCCTAGCTTTGCACATGCATTTACACATGTCAAGTGATTGAGCATTAACCTCCCTAGCAGTCTGATTATGTCAATATTTCTGTGCTCAACATTGTTTTTGATGGAAATATGTTGTTTTTTTATAGTAGGCCTGTAATTCTTAGGAATAACTCACTGAAATCTGTCCGAACAAGAGTCTAGTAAACATCCCGGGTATGATAACATTTTAAACACAAAATCATAAATTATAATATAATAAATAATCATTAAAAAAAAATAATATAATAATAATAAATGTAATTCAATAATGTAATCAAACCAAAAACACTGAAATTTGAAATAGAGCGCCAAGTTCGCACATCACTGAGCTCTGTCGCAAAATCGTTTTCGGTGTCTGATGACGAATTTACCCACGAATCATTATCACTCAATTCTGCAAGTGGTTCTGATTTACTATCGCTGTTCTCTAGCTGATCTAAACCGCTTTTGACCTAAAGGGACGCTTTTTGGATACCATGGACGTTTCTCAGTTTCCAGGCAGAAAGAACAATCAAAATGCAGGCAGGGCACAGCAGAAAGCACTAGGGACAAAATGTATGTGAAATGGTTTGATACAGTAATGTTTTACTATGTGATTTTAGTGATTTTAGTGAATGTCACTTTTTGTCATTTTCAAATTTCCCGCCATTCCGTCCCCCATACGTCTCAACGCTCGCAGGGGACGGAACCCAGGTGACAGATGCTGGCATCCTATCGAGTGATCGTGGAGCAGCACCGCATGGTAAGCCCGAGTGTAACTCGGGGTTACCGCTTGTGGTACTGAAACTTTACCCCGAGCTACACTCGGGAATACCGCCAGGGAGGCTACCCTCCCTAGCGGTCTGATTATGTCAATATTTCTGTGCTCCAAGCTGTACATTGTTTTCAATGGAAATATGTTGTTTTTTTATTGTAGGCCTGTAATTCTTAGGAATAACTCACTGAAATCTGTCCGAACAAGAGTCTAGTAAACATCCTGGGTATGATAAAATTTTAAACACAATATCATAAATTATAATATAATAAATAATCATAAAATAATAATAATAATAATATAATAATAATAATAAATGTAATTCAATAATGCAATCAAACCAAAAACACTGAAATTTGAAATAGAGCGCCAAGTTCACACATCACTGAGCTCAATCGCAAAATCGTTTTCAGTGTCTGATGACGAATTTCCCCACGAATCATTATCACTCAATTCTGCAAGTGGTTCTAATTTACTATCGCTGTTCTCTAGCCGGTCTGAAAACGATTTTGACCTAAAGGGATGCTTTTTGGACGCCATGGACATTTCTTAGTTTCCAGGCAGAAAGAACAGTAAAAATGCATGCAGGGCGCAGGACAAAGCACTCGGGACAAAATGTATGTGAAATGCTTTGATACAGTAATGTAATACTATCAGATTTTAGTGCTTTGAGTGAATGTCAAATTTAAAATTTTTTGAAATTCCCGCCGGTTCCGTCCTCCGTACTTCCCGACGCTTGCAGGGAACGGAGCCCGAAAGATGGATGCCGGCATTGGCAGGAGGACATGGCTGGGGACGCTGCAGGGGGTACATCGCGGAACCGCAGGACAAGGTGAGTGCTCGAGGGATCCCAGAGCAACGCTACAGTGTAATCCAGAGTGTAGCTCGGGGTTACCGCTTCTGGTACTGAAAGTTAACCCCGGGCTACACTTGGAAACACCGCCAGGGAGGTTAAAGCATCTTTAAGCACCTCAAGCATTTTTTCTCCTCAAAAGCATCTCTCCTGGACGAACTAGTAATGTTTTTTTTTTTTTTTTTCAGCCTGTACATGCTCTTCTTCTAATACACCTATATTGCCTATGTGTGCTTGGATACATTGACTAACAGAGAGGTGTGTTCACAGGCTAAAAAAAAATGTCAAACGCCTGTAAAAACAGTATTTTTTAAGTCCAGTGTACATAAGCCCTTAAATTTGCCCTGGAAGCTCACAGAGTTATTCTGAAATGGTTCAGGTTTTCCCATAAGTGCATAAAAGGAATGCTGGAGATGATTTGGCTACAGATCTACTTTTAGGCCAGAGGGTCAGCATGACATCCAGAAGGTTTTCAGCAATAAAAGCCAACACATTTCTTTCATAGCAGATTTCTTCTTAAAAAAAAAAGAGCTCCAGCTGTTCTGTTCTATATATTTTACAGCAGAAATATTTAGATTTCTAAGTATAACCTATTAGCAATTATATCTGAAGGTGGTGGGGCTGGTGATATGATCATTAGCTGAACTCCTAAACAAGACACCCAGAATAGTATGTGACCACTGCAGAGATCATTGAAAGTCCCCGGAAGCCGTGCTGTGTCCAGGGCTATGCTGACGACCTTATTATCATAACTGACACATATGGCATTGTGAGGGCAGGAGCAGAGCTATTCTCGCTCTTGTTCTCATAGACCATTAAGCTCTCTCTCATTAAAACCTGCTCATATATGACATGGTACGGTAAAGAAATACATGTATAAATCTTGAATTTATGTCATTATTATATTACATTATGTTATATACATTTCCTCTGTTAAGGCATGGCACCTCATCAACACTGTTTCCAGGATGGAATGGTATGAGTTCAGTTTAAACAGAACTAATGCTCAGTACAATGTTTCTTTAAAGTGTAATTCTAATTTGTTAAAGAATTTTTTTTTCATGTTCAAGTGCTACGCTAAAGCCCCACTGAACCTTAAAGCCCAACTCTGAGAAATCTGAAAATTGTTATTTGCAGTGGGGCAGTACCGCAACCGCAAGGCATAATTGCCTGTTTATTTTAGGGGAGAATAAAAGGACTTGTACTTACCCCATCTTTCACTCCACTGGCAGCTCTCCCCTACGCTCCAGTGATGGACAGTTCCTTGTTGTCATCATATCCAATGTAGGGCTAGGAATCCTAAACCGGTCTTGATGGCATCAGAACCTTAGACTGCTGGAGCATGAAAGAGAAGACACTGCGGGAGCATGGAGAAACGGAGGATCCAGATAATAAATCTTCTTTGTCTTTGCCCCCCCCCCGACCTACTTTAGTAGTTAAAGGGTTAGTTCACCTTTTCAGACAAAATGAAAAGGTGAACTATTACTCTATACCCCTCCCCGCTGCCCCAATCCCAGCTGCTGATACCTCCATGGGTGATGAGCTGTCAGCACCAACGCAGCTGGTGTAACTGTCCTGGTATTTGAAATACCCGTTCTTCTGACTTTTTTTTACCATATAGCTACTGATACTGATCAAAGTGATTCTGATTGGTCAGCACCAGAACACTTTGGGGGGGGGGATTTACTAAAACTGGTGCAATTAGAATCTGATGCAGCTGTGCATGGTAGCCAATCAGCTTCTAACTTCAGCTTGTTCAATTAAGGGTTGATAATAAATCCCGGAAGCTGATTGGTTTCTACGCAGAGCTACACCAGATTTTGCACTCTCCAGTTTTAGTAAAGTTTCCCTCTTTGGATAACAGGGATTTAACCGCCTCCCGCCTACCATATAAGGTAATGACGGCGCAAGGCGGTTCTCTAATTCTGGGAGGACGTCATATGACGTCCTCCCATTCTAATCGTACATGTGCGGCTCTGGGAGCGTGCAGCGCGACGACCAGTGGTGCACTGTGTCTCTTGGACACAGTGGATCACCAATCAATGGAAAGAGCCGAAGATGTCGGCTCGGTCATGTGATCAGCTGTGTCCAATCACAGCTGATCGCATGTAAATAGGAAATGCTGGTTATTGGCATTTCTCTCCTCATGAGCTGTCACGCTGACAGCTCGAGAGGAGAGGAGAGGAGAGGAGAGCCGGTAAACAGCATCCCTCAGAGAGGACATGTGCACTGATCATCAGGGCACTGATGATCAGTGTGTCCTGATGATCAGTGTAGCCCCAGCAGTGCCAGCTGTCAGTGCTCATCCATGCCACATATCAGTGCCCACCTGAGCTGCTTTTCAATGCCAGTCAGTGCCACCTATCAGTGCTGCCAATCAGTGCCGCCTATCAGTGCTAGTCAGTGCTGCCTATCAGTGCCGCCTAACAGTGCCAGTCAGTGCCACCTATCAGTGCCAGTCAGTGCTGCCTATCAGTGCCCATCAGTGATGCCTGTCAATGCCCATCAGTGCCACCTACCAGTGCCTCCTCAGTGCCCATCAGTGCAGCCTATCAGTGCCCATCACTGCAGCCTCATTAGCACACATCATTGAAGGAGAAAAATCACTTATTTACAAAATTTTATAACAAATACTGAAAAAAAAACAATTTTCAAATTTTTCAGTGGTTTTTGGTTTGTTTAGTAAAAAATAAAAAACCCAGAGGTGATTAAATACCACTAAAAGAAAGCTCTATCTGTCTCCAAAAAATTATACAAATTTCATATGGGTACAGCGTTGCATGACTGTGCAATTGTCATTCAAAGTGTGACAGCGCTGAAAGCTGAAAATTGGCCTGGGCAGGAAACAAGTTTTACAACTTTGTACACCTTTTGGACTGTATTTATCTGATTTAAACTGAAAGTTGCATTTTAAGCAACAACTACTCCATATACCAAGGTTCCTTTTTTTTGGAACCAAATCCCTCTGTTTCTCTTCTCAGTTGTCCATCTTTCCAGTCTGTTGTATACAGTAGACTTTGAAAAATACTATTTAAAGTATACTGTACACCTAAAGCCAATAATTGTTTTTTCTTTGTCTCATTCAGGAAACTTCTTTTTATTTCCTGTCCGTAGACACAGCAGGAAAAGAGAACAGATCTTACCAAAGTGAGGGAAATCCCCTCTTAGACAGTTGTTACCAGAACAAGTGCCCCATTGGAAGTTTTACTCTGTTCTTGTGACACACAAGCTTTTTGAATTTCTATCACCTTCAAGAGTGTTGACAATGGTCATTAGGACAAATAAAGAAGTTGACTATCCCTAGCAAAGAAACAGACAACTATTAAAACCTGACAAGAGTTGCTACCCCTCACCAATCTATCCAAAACTAATAAATACACATTTTGGGCTTTACACTAAACAAATGAAGATATTTTGCATGACCAGAATGTGTATATTTTTTGCATCTAAATAATTTCTAGTATGTTTGTATCACACACCTATACAGCTCCCATTTGGCATATCTGCTTATCATTGAATCACAAAAATCTCAAAACTGCAACTTTTGATTCAATGCCGATTTGACTATTGGGTTGCACATTACTGCAACACGCATAAACACATTTGTGATGACTTCCAATGTCATTCATTGCAAGGCCTCATTCAAATGGGCATACCTATCAATAAACCTGTGTGAAGGGCCAGCTTTGCCCACACTTGATGCACAGGTGTTTCATACATCTCCATGCAGGCAATGCCATTCAAGTCTATTTGGACACAGCAGCTGGTCCCAATTTGACAGCCATGCAGGTGTGGATACATTTCCTCAAACGTACATTGTCTATGATTAGGGACCAGCACCCGCATGGCTGACAAATTGGGACCAGCAGCTGTGTCCATGCAGCCCCTGCATTCCAACAGACATTATTATTATTATAATACATTGTTTATAAAGCGCCAATGGTTCGCTCAGCGCTGTACATTACAAAGGGGGACAGAACATGTGACAGAACAATAACAATACAATACAATGCAAAACATGAGGGGATCGAGGGCCCTGCTCTTTCGAGGTTACAATCTAGGAGGGAGGGGATGGTGGCACAGGAGGAGATAGCTGTGGGGGATGGAGTGGTTGGAAGAGTGGAGGAGATCGTCAATTAGCAGGAGGTGGGGTAGGCTTCCCTGAAGAGATGGGTTTTCAGGGTGCACCTAAAGGAGAGGATAGTAGGTGATAATCTGATGGGTTGGGGCAGGGAGTTCCAGAGGATGGGTGACACCCTGGAGAAGTCCTGGAGGCGGGCATGGGAGGAGGAGACCAGGGAACTAGAGAGAAGGAGGTCTTGTGAGGAGCGGAGTGTGCGTGCTGGGCGGTACTTGGATATTAGGTCAGTGATGTAGTACGGGGCAGTATGGTGGACAGCTTTGTACGTCAGTGTTAGGATTTTGAATTTGATCCGTTGCGCAATCGGAAGCCAGTGGAGGGATTGGCAGAGGGGGGTGGCGAAAATGGAGCGATTGGAAAGGTGAATGAGTCTGGCAGCCGTATTCAGGATCGACTGAAGCGGGGATAGCCAGCGGCGAGGCAGGCCAGTGAGGAGGGAGTTGCAGTAGTTGAGTCGTGATATGATGAGGGAGTGGATGAGCTGTTTAGTGGTTTCTGGGGTTAGGAATGGGCGTATTTTGGCGATGTTGCGGAGGTGGAGTCTGCACGAGTTTGTTAAAGATTGGACTTGGGGCTGGAAGGATAGGTTGGAGTCCAGAATGACACCAAGTACTCTGGCCTGAGGGGCGGGTTTGATGGTGGCGTTGTTGGATGTGACGGAGAAGTCAATGGGGGGTGGTGTCCGGGCTGGGGGGAAGACAAGAAACTCGGTTTTGGAGAGGTTCAGTTTAAGGAAGTGGAGCGACATCCAGTCTGATATGTCGCTCAGTAGGTGTGTGAATGGGAATGCCTGCATGCAGATACACAGAACACCAGTGCATCCTATGTGGGCAAATACACCGCTTCTATAGGTTTACAAATAGGTAAGCTTGTGTGAATGAGGCCATATTGCACTATAGCAGCCAAAACGCCTGCATGTCATCACATAACACGCATTGGGGTGAGCTGCCTTTTTGGTGCAGTGGCAGCCCATTAATGTAATGCAACTATTTGTGTGAATCCAGACCAAAGACCATACAGCCTATACCTGATAATTCACAGCTTGGATGATTCAGGAGAGTGAAACATCCTAACAGTTTGTTATGTCTCATTTAGACTTGACAGCTCCACGCTTATGTTCCTGGCTCTGCACGCCTGCTGTGCCTATTGTAAGGAGCTTCCACTCTTCCTGCTGGGTTTCGTTTTTATGTTGTCATATGAATCATACAACAGGAGGACCTGGAAAACACTAAGGTGAGAAGATACACCCAAAACTCCCAGGTAGGCAGGAACAAAGTCCAGTATTTCAGAAACAATAGCCTCTATGTTGGTGATTCCAAAACATTTAAAGCTGAAAAGGTTCAATACACAGGTGAAATACACACCTGCCAAAGCATTTCTATTTTTTCTCAATTACGTTCTGATATTTACTCACCACCCTCAAACAGCACATCTCTATCTAGAAGAGCAAGATACCTGATTTGTCTCTACTTCAGTTAAGTAACACTGATAGGTCTTGCTCCTCCCCCAGCCTGTGAATGGACAGTGAAAGGAGAAGCAGCACACTGATGAGGTCACCTCGCTGTTCCTTGGCCTTTCTCCTTCTGTCTACATGCTCCTTCTTAGCACATGAGCACTGCAAAACTACTGATTGGCTTCTTGTTCTTCTTCTCCCCCTTCCAGTCTGATCTCTGCTTTACGGGGACCACATGAGGCTAATGCCAAGTCAAATTAATTTACTAAAAAGAGAAGGGCATAACTGGGAGCTTATCAGGTATGCTATGTGCAATTGTGGTGGCAGGAGAATGCTGGTAAGAGAAGAGAGCAGAGTAAGCAGAAGGACCTCATCAGTGTTCTGCTGCTCTTTTATTGACTAATCAGAAGGCTGAGAGTGGAGAAAGAACATTGGGGGTTATTTACTAAAGCTGGGAAGTTCAACATCTGATGCAACTCTGCATAGAAACCAATCAGCTTCCAGGTTTTATTGCCAATCTTTAATTGGACAAGCTAAAATTAGAAGCTGCGCCAGTTTTAGTAAATCTCCCCCACTGTATTCCATTAACCTTTTCCCAGCCGCCCTATAGCAGTTTTACTGCTACAGAGCAGCTGCTCTGCACAAAATCACACACATATACTGTGTATGTGATTTTGCATTTCCGAATATTAGGGGAACCTGCGCTGTCATTGTCTTCCATAGGTGTCAATCACCGGGTCCCAGCCAGCGATTCATGGTCAGGCCTTGGTGATTGGTGGCGCAGCTGACAGGAGAGAGATTTGTAAATGTAACAACACAGATCTCTCTTCTGGCAGTGAGGACATGCTGGTTTTTATCTCTCTGCAAAGCAGGCAGATAAAAGCCAGCATGTCCCCTAGTAAAACACAATACAGAACACAGTCTAATCACCCCCTAACACACATTTATCCCTTTGATCGCCCCATATATTAACCCCTTCCTGCCCAGTGTCATCTTATTAGTACTGATCACTGTATTATTCTCACTGAAGATGTCAGTGACAGACAGTCAGTTCCCACCCAGTGTCAGTTAGTGTCAGAATGCCGGCCGTACTATCGCTGTCAGCGCCATTACTAGTATGAAAAAATAAACAAAAATTTCAAAATATATACTGCTATTTGTAGACACTATAACTTTCACACAAACCAATTACTATACACTTATTGGGATTTTTTTTTACCAAGGAGATATAGCAGAATACATTTTGGCCTAAATAAATGAAGAAATGTTATTTATTTATTGGGTATGTTTTATAGTAAAAAGTAAAAAATATTGTGTTTTTTTTTCATTTTTGGCCTTTTTTCATTTATATAAATGATATAAATTTCATTTGTGTACAGTGTTACATAACTGTGCAATTGTAAGGTAAGGTAGCGCAGTGCCGTATAGCAAAAAATGGCCTGCTCACGAAGGGGGTAAATCTTCCGGAGGGCAAGTGGTTAAGCTGAACTCTACGCAGATATAAAAAGGCACAAATAATAAAACCATGTAATCATTAATACAAGCACAGTAAGTAACTGAATTTAACTTGTTATCGGCCTCTTGCAGTCTTTGTACAGCAGAGCCCAAGGTGGTAAAAAAAAAAAATCAGCACAAGGAACCAATCAGTTATGTGCTAGCAAGAAGCATGCTGATACTACAGTAGGAGAAAGAATGACAGAGAAACGAACTCATCTCTGTGCTGTTTTACATTCCCTGTTCAGTCACAGGCTGGGGCAGGCTGATGATAGCTTGGGCTGGGAGAAAGTATGCTGAACCATGCCAGACATCATTTATGAAGACTGAGGACATCTAGTGATGGAAAAGAAATACTGCAGGGGACAGCTCTGGATTGAAGGTGGGTATTGTAACAAAAGCTGCTTTTTCATTTCATATTTTAATAGGTTAATATTTAGTTAGTTTGGCCTGGTTTCTGCTTTAAATTAAAGTGTTGCTAAACCCACAACAGTAAAATCAGTCTGTATATGCAGTGACGCATGCTTGTTATACTCACTGTGGAACCTAATGGGTTAATACTCTGCATTGTGTAAAAAAGGTTGTTTGATTATTTCTTTTCTGCCCCTCCTCTTGTTGAAATGACCACCTGATAGAGACTGAATCCGCAGTCACATGCACATTCTCAGTTTGGTGTGTATCGCTAGAGATATTTTTTTTCCCTTGGGAGAGTGCATGTGATCAGCACAGGGTCAATCAGCACTGTCCAGACAGATGTCAGGGGTTCTGCATCCCCCTAAAGCAGAAAGAAAACTCCTGCTACAAGCTTTAACCAGTGCTCTGTTGAAGTCACAAGACTGCTCTAACTGCTGATGAGAAAAGGTATTTAGCAGTTTATATTTACTAAAATAATTGCACTTCCATGTTGTGTGTACTGTGGGAGACCAGATATAGTGAATGCAGGGTCCTGGGTTTAGTATCACTTTAAAGTAGCATCCTCTGTCTAGCTGTATCGTGTGATCCACTGGTGCAAATTGTAGGAAATGATAGACAGAAATACAGATACAGAAGGTAATACAGCTCCCATATATGTATTTTATCTGCATTTTTTTCTGTTGGCATGGAGCACGGCCAAAGCAGAAAATCAAGAGCAAGGTATAAAAAAGCATCATATCTGGATCAATCCATCAAAATGACTGAGTTGTATACACTGGGCTTTTCTATGGTTATTGATTGAATTTTCCTGGCTGTCAATCATAAACTATGAGCACAGGGTATACAGCCCAGTAGTAGGAATGGACTGCTATCATGTGCTTAAAATGTCTTTCTGCTCATGATCATTGATGAGCTCATGAAGCTCATAGGCATTCCCCACCCTGCAGGTATACTCCCCCCTTGAATATATGCAGATACATGGTGGGGAATGTCTACGCCACCTATGATTGGCTGCTGGTTTTGACAGCTTCATTGTGGTATAGCTCAGGCAGGTTCAGACTTGTGTCCAAACAAGCTTGCTCTCTACTCATAATGTAGGGCTGCAACTCTGGTCATTTCCAACAGTTTCCACTGAGACAGAGAGGCATGACTAGGAACCAGTCAGGCGCTGAGGTATGCACATGTACTGACAGGGAAAATATTGACATGTTGCATTATGGCAGCCTATTTCTAGTCATTGGCTAACTATTGAGCCTCAACACACAAAAACATGTGCTTGAGCAAGGCATGTACATTCACAAACAATGCATTGCAATGCTGGTAACTTGCTTTATACTGTACAATATATGTGTGTTGGGGTGCCATTTGAAATGAATAGC
The DNA here is from genome assembly GCF_062004578.1 of Staurois parvus. Lineage (NCBI taxonomy): Eukaryota > Metazoa > Chordata > Amphibia > Anura > Ranidae > Staurois > Staurois parvus. The sequence goes on from NW_028318236.1 coordinate 557,245, forward strand.
AATAAAAAGATATGGCGTCTTAATACAACAAATAGTGGGTTTGCTACCCATTACAACAAGAACATAGGCATGGGGCTAGCCTAACCTAGTGAGGTAAAGTTGTGTTACAGTAGTTGGTGGACAGAAATACAAATCCATAGGCAGATAAGAGAGTTCCAAAATCCATATTTAAATTTACAATGTTGTTAAAAAAAAAGTCTTGCCTTCAGAGGAGATAGCTAATACTCACCTCTTCCACTGCCCACTGTGAAAATCTCTTTTGCAATAGAGATAAACCATAACCCAAAGAATCTTTTGAGTCAACAGCAGTGTGTCAGATCACTTCTACTGTGCCTATGGTTCCCTCCGCTGAGTCGTTAATCACCACAGGACATAGTGGTGACATAGTGGTCATCAGACTAAACAACTGAGTAGTGTACATCTGGAATCTGACACTTCTGGAAGTGTTGGATTCTGAAGTTTTTCTTTGTTTTTTTGGTGGGGTTTTCTTTTGGCAGAGACATTGGTAAATTTTGTATTTATCTGTTTTCTGGGAGTTCAGCTTAGAGGTGTACAGAGATGAGGAGGAAAATCAAACTCTTATACATTGGTTCTTCTTAAAGCAAAAACTTCTTTACATGTCCTTGTTGCTGATTTTCTATGTTCACTGAATATGTCATCCATCTTCTGGTTCACTCAGTAGTTGCTCTGAAATAACCTATTCATTTCCAAATCAAACTGTTAATTCTCTTTGGTTTCCTGTTTGTAAAACCGGTGGCTACTATGCCTCCTATTCAACCAGCCACTGGTCTTGGCACATCCCTTCTGTAGTTTTCTCCAGGAAGCAGTGATGTAATTTGTGGTGTGCAGACCAAGACTCCCAGACACATTCAGCATGTACAGGCCTAGTGCACCCTCCCACATTCACTACAATTCCTTGTGGTTGATGGTAAATGTACTTTCCTTTTACTGCAGAGAGAGAGGAGAGGATATAATGTAATGCCTGGTGTTACACTTCCTTTTGGCAGAGCAGATGCTGCTATCTTTTGAATTACAGAGATTAGGTCATGAAAATTCAATTAGATGTTTCTACTATATGGTAATATATGATGTTCAAAATGTTATTAGCTGTTTAGTGTTATGAGTAGGGAGGTGCACTAATGGGTGATTTGTTCTTGCCCATCCTGGAGTTCTTCTTTAAGTTCTCAAGCTACAGATTGCACTTTGTCTAAAAGTGTTTCTGTTATGGTTCCCATGAGAATCAACATACCGCACACTCTTTGTTGATCCTCTCCTTAGCGAATCACTTTAATTTGCTTGTTAGTCTGCAATTAAGAATGACTTAGGAATAACTCAGGCCTTCTACGATGCTTTCCCTGATCACATTGCACTAGTCAGCCATACCACGGTACCTCAAATGTAATTTTCTCATTCAAATCCCCAGCAGAAAACTCGAGGGACCACGGCAGAGAGTCTTTGACCTTTGGACTAAAGATCAACGTATTGCTCCTGTGTGCACTGTATCGATTTATAATGCAGAATGTTTAATTTTGTGATGCAGTCTACTAAGCCAGTGCCTTTTTATAAAATGGACAACAAAATTAGTCATGTGGACCTCTACTAATTAAGGTTACAGAAAAATCCCTTGAAACTGAACCATCCCTTAGCAGAGAGATCAATAAAACAGAGGCCAGCTAGCAGGGAAAACATGAAATTCAATTAGAATCAGTTGGCTGATATAATACAACTCTTTAGTAAGAATTCTGTACTGTCGGAGAGAGATGCTGGTCTGCAACTGATTCCTTAACATAGTGATATTTCAAACCAGCGTTTATTCCATATGCAAAATGCAATAAGCCATAGCAACCAATCAGAATTCACTGGTCAATCAGTGCAATTAAAATAAATTTGTTGGGTTGCTCTAGGTTACTGCACTTAGGATAATCAGTATATGCGGTGCCAAAAAACAACCATACCTAGAGTTGACATGTAATTTTTGGTGGGCTACAAAGACCAGAGGGTTAAATTGTCTGCTGGCCGTATCTCCTGGAAGAGCTCAGTGTCACCTTTTTACGTCTGCAAACCATAATGGCTTATTTTTCAATGCAGATAATCCATTAGGGAACAATTACACCCTTCAAAAGCTAAGATTAAAAGATAGGGGACTTTAAAGGTGTCACCAATTATCCAAAATATCTAAAATGTATCATAAAATACTCAATTTTATTTATCCATATAAAAAACACACAGGGGTTCATTTACTAAAACTGCAGAGTGCAAAATCTGGTGTAGCTGTGCATGGTAGCCAATCAGCTTCTAACTTCAGCTTGTTCAATTAGGTTTTGACAATAAACCCACGCAGCTGATTGGTTTCTATGCATAGCTGCACCAGATTTTGAACTTTCCAGTATTAGCAAATCAACACCATATTCCCATGAACAATACAAGGCTATATTGGGTTGATTTCTTAAAGGCAAATAGATTGTTCACTTTGCAGGGGAATTTGCCCCACTGTTCAGTAAATGTGGTGAAATTTCACTTTGCAAAGAACACTCAATCATGAGCAAGGAAAAAAAAGACAGCATTTTTGCTTGAAAATGACTGGATGTGACATTGATCTTCCCGAATGTAGAGATAATTACAAGTGGAATGGTGTTAGATTTCTGACACATCTCTCAGACACCTAGGTCTGTTTCATCAGAAACATATGGGGGATAAATATTATATATATAGTATATGTATGGCTAGGAACTTCTCTAGCAGGACAACAACAAGGGCTGCTCCAGCCCCCAGACTACTTATGATCTCCCCAGCCACCTACTGGGCATACCTCATTTAAACTCTTGGTGCCAGCACCTCCTGGCCCTTTAAGAGTTTCATAAGCCGGGAGGCGGGGCAAGGTTTTAGGGTCATGTGACTGCCGTGATGTGTCGGAACATTTCTGAGAGTAGCGTACATATGTGCTGGGAGCACGCAGGGCACGCGCTCTCAGCCCATATGTATTTTTTAATTGCATTCAAATATGCGATCGCTTGGCGTCAAGGCCCAGATATCGATGCCAAGGGGTTAAGCTGCCCATTTGACTCTCTCAGCTCTCTATGCTCAAATGATTTCATAGGAGCCAAAGAACAAAATTTACTTATACTAGCAAACTACCTAGGTGGGTGACATATATATATATATATATATATATATATATACATAGATAGATAGATAGATAGATAGATAGATAGATAGATACACATATATATATATAGATAGATAGATAGATAGATAGATAGATAGATAGATAGATAGATAGATAGATAGATAGATATACACATATATAGATAGATAGATAGATAGATAGATAGATAGATAGATAGATAGATAGATAGATAGATAGATAGATAGATAGATACTGTAGATAGATATACATACATATATATATATATATATATATATATATAATTTTATATGCCACATCAAGAACAGACACCCTTCAAAATCTATTTTTTATTTTATCTTTTAATGGAGTAATATTTATGTATTTATTTTGACTGGACTTTTACTTTAAATGAAAGTAGTCTCTTCTGCCTGGCTCTGCCATATGATGCACAGGTGTAAATAGTAGGAAATGATAGACAGAAATACAAATCCTTTAGAGGGTAAAACAACTCCCATATATGTATTTCATCTGTCAATTTATCTGTTGGCTTGGAGTTCATCCAAAGCAGAATATCAAAAGCAGCAAGTAAAAAGAAATCTCTATTACTCCTGTGCAGTGCCTATGTTGTATACACTGGGCTTGCTTCTGGCTTCTTGCTTCTGATTGATTTTGCTGGCTGTCAATCAAAAACCAGAGCAAATTCAGGGTACACAGCCCAACAGTAAGAATGGATTAATTAGCCTGCTGTTGCCCTGTGCTTGAAATGTTTTTTTTTGTTTCTGTGCACCACTGAAGATTACAAAATGGTATAATGAGGGAATCACAAAGCAGTGCAAAAATTAATTGTATGTAGAGGTGTCCTTTAAAAGACATGCTATACTTACAACTTTAAAAGTAAAAGTTATACCTACTCCCTGTGTGAAATAAATAATGGGGGATTCCAAAAACACCATACCCCATAATTTGTCCCACCTTGGGTGCCAAATGAAATAAATAATGGGGGGGGGGGGGGGTAAGGAAATATTACATGGCTTCTAACTGGAAGGAAGAAACCAGATGTGTACTGGAATGTTAACCACTTGCCTACCGGGCACTTATACCCCTTTCCTGCTCAGGCCAATTTTCAGCTTTCAGTGCTGTCGCACTTTGAATGACAATTGTTCAGTCATGCAACACTGTACCCATATGAAATTTTTATAATTTTTTCACACAAATAGAGCTTTCTTTTGGTGGTATTTGATCACCACTGGGTGTTTAAATTTTTTGCTCTTTTTTTTGTTTATAGCACAAAAAATAAAAGAAAAAAAAGGTTTCCTTTATTTCTATTACTGTATAAAATTTTGCAAACAGGTAATTTTTCTCCTTCACTGATGTGCATTGATGAGGCTGCACTGATAGGCAGCACTGATGGACACTGATAGGCAGCACTGATGGGCATTGATGAGGTGGCACTGCTGGGCAGCACTGATGGGTGGCACTGCTAGGCAGCACTGATGGGTGGTGCTGTTGGGCACAGGTGGGTGGCACTGATGGGCAAAGAGGGGATGCACAGGTGGGCAGCACTGCTGGGCACTGATCATCAGTGCCTTGATGATCAAAGCCGATCAATTCTCTTACAATTGCCAGTTATCGGCAGTACTTTCCTCACTCTGTGACAGCGTGAGGAAAGTGCAGCCGATAACAGGCTATTGTATTTACCCGGTGATCTGCTGTGTCATTGGACGCAGCTGATCACGTGGTAAAAGGCCGCTGTGATTGGCTGTTTACCATATCACGTGATCAGCTGTGTCCATAGGACACAGCGTTCACTGGCGGTGCTGGGTGCGTGCCACTGGGGGCCCACAGGGGGTGTGTTCTGGAATGACACCCATGGACATCATCCCAGAACTAGACAACCACGCTGTAGCTGTCTTTTGGCAATAGCGCAGAAGGGAAGAGGTTAACCTGGGTCATAGCATTTTTGGCAATATAGCAGTGCCCCCCGGGTGGAGAAAATGACATACTTCCGGGAGGATGGCTGGGGTAATACTATACTTCCTAATGAGTAAGGGTTTGTGTGGGTGGTGTCTCAAAGTGCTTTTAAATACAATTCTGGCCATGCTTGCTCTCTCTTTCTTCCCTCTTTCTACCCAGGGCCCAGCTAAAGGATACCTAACTTTGAGGACAAACTTACGTAATGTATCATCTTTGCTCTTTTATTTTTATATGCGTTGTAACATTTGTTTAGATTTCTCTGTTAGTGTTTTACTTCCTTTGTAAATAAGACCTTGCTTCTTTGAGCATTGTGTTTATTATTATAGCTAATATTGTAATATATTACTTCCATCAATATTGTCAGAGCTTAGATATACTAACTAATTATAGGGACTGACAAGATAGTAAATGATTTTAATATAAATAGGGGTATTTCAGAAAACCACCCCCCACTCCCCATTATTTATTTCCCTGTGGATAGAATATGCACATTTATGTGTTTGTGTTTACTTAAGAAGTACACAAACTTTAGAACAATCCCTCACTGATTTCTGTGGCTACAGGCGCTGTGGAACAATTAATCCCCACACTTCACATCAGAAACACTAAGTTTAGGTTCATACTATTGTGGGTGTGGGAGCGTGTGTAAATCACACAGTCAAAACACACTGCTCTTTAGCAGATGTGTAGGGATGCCATGTATTCCTAGGGGCAACTCACACATCTGAAAATGCAATGGTTCCATGCAGTTTTTAGAAAAAGTGTTGCTGCCCTTTTCCCTGTATTTCCCACAATTAATAGGCTGCTGTGTCTGCACAAATGCACCAGCATAGAGCTGCAATAGTGTGAACCTATCCTAAAACTTATAAAGTTGCTCTATAAAAAGCTTAGTTCACCTCCTTCCTGTTTTACAAATCTCCTGCTTTACATTTACATTGGATATGAGAAGGAAGGCTGCTAAGTCACTTCTGGGAGGGGGAGCAGGAATAGTTAGGTTGCTAATAACTGCTAGCAAGGGGGATCAGGGAGTGCTGGGCTGCTGAGGTAAAAACTTGAATGTCATTGTTTCTACTGTGAAATTTGAGGTTGAATTGCACTGAAATGCGAGTGGCTACAAAGGTCAGTGCGGGCAGGTTTCAAAACTCATTTACTGCTTTTCAAGGAAATTGCCATTTTTGACCCGATTTGGGGGGTATGTTCATATATTCATTCTTATTCATTGTACGCAAATATTGGGTTTGGACATTTTGTAGCTATGTGGTTTTGTTTAAAACCTAGAGCTTTAAAGTGTTCCCTCACTGAGGTGGTCTGTGTAAAAGCACCCCCTTACATTGGAGTACATCAAAAAATTCTCCCCCTATATTGGTGGTCAGCGGAAAAACACCCCCCTTACATTCGTGGTCAGTGGAAAAGTGCCCCTTACATTGGTGAAAAGTGAAGCACTCATTTATACTAGTGCTCACTGTAGTGTCCATTACATCAATGGTCAGTGCAGTATCTGTTACATTGGTGATCAAAGGAAAAGGTACCCTATAGATTGGTGGGCAGTGCAGAAGGGCTCCCTTACACTGGTCGTCAGTGAGAAGAATGCCCCCCTTACAGGTAGCTGAAAGGATTCTTGGTGTCAACAGTACCTTATCTGGGTGGTAGCAATTGCTCATCACTTAAGGAACCCCTAGAAACTTCTGGAGGAACCCTAGGGTTCCAAATAACCCTGGTTAAGAAAACTTGGCTTAAGGGAAACAGTAAAAGTTTTAAAATGGAAGTCTCTAATGTAGTTCTTTTTGACTGTCCTGTTGAAACTTTAGTTTTTCCTGTTGATGGAAGCATAAGCACCTCCAAATAATATGTTCTACAATGAGCTAAGCAAAACTTCCAGTAAGCAATGTCACCGGTTCTCTGACAAAATTTGAGAATGAGCTTCCTTACACAAGACAAGTGCCTGGAACAACCCCTCTAGCACTTTATAAATTATATGCATAGATAAGAAAACTGAAAACACTGTAAACTAACTGCATAATTAAAGCAATACTGAGGATAACATTCCTAAACTTGAGACTTACTAATGTTTCAGCGTTATATTTTTCTTTTTCTGAAAGCAGAATCTTAAGCTCTTGCTGCACACATAACACATTAACACCCATGTAATGCTTCAATGATCATGCGCCTCATATATCTTTGGGTGGCATAGGTTTCTATGCTAAGAGCGTTCTCCCAGCACAAAGACAGCTCTTGGTCTGTCCTAGCAAGACTGGCTCCTGATCATGTGACCACCATGAAAGGCAATCATAGTAGTCACATGATTAGGCAGACCTTCCTGAACACTGGGTGTAATAGCTCAGTTAAAGAGATAACAAGTCAAGCAGGAGGGGGTTAAAGCTGACCTCTGGGTGGCATAGGTTTCTGTGCAGAGAGTACACTTATGGCACGCTCCCAACACAAAGACAGCTCTCAGTCTGTGCTAATGACTGAGAACTGGCAGAACCAGCTCCTGATCATGGGACCACTGTAAGGCCAACTACAATAGTCACAATTAATGTGTTTCTAAAGGCTCAAGGTTCTCTACCTTCATGCATTCTATGCATGAAGGTAAAAACCTTCTGTGTGCAGAGGCTCCCCCAGCCCCCCCAATCCTTACCAGAGCCCCCTCCGATCCAGCGATTTTCACAATAGCCTGGGGCTCTCTCTCCTATTGGCTCCCACTGCTGTCAACCACAGTCTGTGAGCCAATGAGGAAAGAAAAAAAGAAGCTTTAGTATCACTTAAAGCAGACCTTTGCACACAGCAGAGGATACAGGCATCCAACACTAACCGAAATGTGCAATGCTGAAAGGATGAAAGCTGCAGTGCTGGAATGGGGGGAAGGTCAGGGACATGGTCCACAGGAAAGGTGAGTATACTACCTCACTTGCGCGGGGGAGGGCAGTTTTGACAAGAATATATGGAGCTTGACATGGGGCTTCTTTGGAACCTTTAAATTAAACTAATCATGAATTCGGTGATAACGTAAGTCAGAATTTGAATTGAATTATTGAAAAATAAAATTGGAAGGTACCAAAGGAAATTACCAAAACAGTTAATTAATTAAAAAATTAGGCAATTAAGCAGACAGTAGAAGATAATTTTAAAAAGACTATGTTCAAGAATTGCTTTCCTTATCCACCAACTTGATTTTCTTGGGTGCTCCTTTGCATAGAGAAACCTTATGTTAGTTCTAATCATCATACAAGCATCAATGCTTGACAAGAAAATCACATCTCTCTAAGGATAGGATATAAAGAAGTGACAATTGATCATATATGTTATTTGAAAGAATCTAGGGTGAATAAGGAAAATATTCCAAACACTGGAGATGATATGGCCTGGTATATTTATCAAGGGGGAGAAAACATCTCCTTGTCACTGTCAGTTAGTGACATTAGCTCCTATGTACTCCTTCAATGACTGCTCCAACCCTGATTTTCAATGTGTTATTTAACCTGACATCTCTCCATACTAATGGAAGCACGAACTATAGCCAGCTATGAATAATGGATGTCGTGTATCACACCGCTCATGAGAGCATCATAGCCCAGCTCCAAGCTAAGAAGTCTACATGAAGAGAAGATGAGAGAGGTCAGTTGAGCCGCGGGATTTCAATTCTCAGAAGTCAGCCAGAAGTAGCTGGGGGCATAATGGTAAACCCAAATCCTCAATGCCTTTTGGTGTGAATGATAAAGCAGTGTGGTTTGGACAGAATCTTTTTGTAGACACCCTGGTAACTTAGACATGTAGATAATGTCAGGGGTAAGTGCTTTGAGCAAGTTATCCTATAATTTATTCACCATATTGAGCGGAACGCAGTGTGGAATTTTGTAGAATCCTAACAGCTGATGTGCAATGAACATCCATGAAAGCGATGAATATTGATTCAGACGGATCAACTGACTAGTATTAAGGTACATGGAAACCATAGATAAGTGACATTTAGCTTGATAAGGCACTGTGTATCCTAAACAACTGACCTTTTTTAAACTGACATATTATTTATTTTATTTGCATTCACTCATTTTAATCCTTTGTTGCATTTCAGTGATGCTGGAAGTGGTTGCTCTTTGCAGCCATGTCCTGTATACATGTATTCGCTGCAATGTCTACTGCCTATTATTATTCAGGATATACAGTAGGTGATGACAGTGGAGCATGCCTGTGTAATGAGAATTGGTACTGCTATTTTCAGCTTCTACTGGAACAACAATTACGAGACGGAGCAAAGCCCTTACCTCTGCAAGGCAACTTGTCCCCATCACTGATAGAACAATGGCCTCATCCCTACATCCTCTTCCTAAAAAAGAAACGTGGTGTTAAAAAAAAAAAGGCATATGTGCTAACTCCCAGCCCTTGTTTGTAAATGTAACATGTCACTTTTAATGGACAATATTGTATTGCCCCCTGACCTCGCATGCAGTTTTAGGACATCCCCAAAGCCTGTCATTTAAAGGATTGGTATATTTTTAATGTTGCTGCATTAAAAGACCAGAATGCTATTTTTTTTAAATTTCTTGCAATGGTACATGTCCTAAATGCAATGCCCATCTACTGATACCCTTATTTAACAAAAGCCTGCAAATTGGCCTTGAAAGAAAAATTATTTAGCACCACCCTCCTAGATAGGTGCTGGGTTAGGTAAATTTAGTTCTTTAGCTCTCCTGTAATCAGTGGAGCTGCTTGTGATTTCTCTAGGATTCACTGGCTGTGGGTTGGACTGTTTTCTCCTGCTTCTGGAAAGTAGTGGGCAGGGACAGTAAAATCTACAGTATAAATATTTATGCGGTCCCAGCCAAACCCTGGGGAGGGTGCCCAGTAGATGGTTGGGAAGGAGCATAAATAGTTTGTGGCTTGGAGCAGAGGGGTTCTTATGCAGGAGGAGAAGATCCTAGCCTGAAGGGCTGCTCTCCCTCTTGGCAGTTTATCTGTGCTTCTTTATTTGCTTATCGAAGTCCCTGCTGTGCTAGCTGGGGGGCCTATTTAGCTAAAATTGACTGAGGAATTTCCTTTCAGGGATCTGGAGCTCATGGAAGAAATGTCTGGTTGATACTAGAAGGAGGTATCCAACTATCCAGAGACATTTGTGAATACAGAACAGTGTGTGAGATCCATGTAACTTTGTCTTGCTGCAGAGATGGTAAGCTCATACTAAAAGTGGACAATGCTCATGGAGTCCCGGTGTAGCTCAGACCATCATTTTCTGCCAAAAGGACTGTGCTAAGAATCATTAGGAGGAAGATAGGTGTTTTCTTCAATTTATTATTTAAGGTTACTGGAGTATTCCACAGTTACCCTGCACCCATCCAAGTTAATGTTTTCAAACAGGAATCAAAAAAAGAGAGGATACCCCTAGACCAATCATCGAGCCAGAAGAGTGACTGAAACGGTATGCCTGCTAGTGCACTTATTGGGGAAAGAACCATAGGACCATTCAGCAGGCCCTTTAGGGGGTGAGCACTAAAATAAGAAGACCTAGTTCCCATTGACATCAACTGGGTTTGGCACTGTGCTAGGGGTTTGCAAACATCCCTCTGGGTTCATTAATGCTACTAATCTCTTCATGCTTCATCTCTAATCACAACTTTTTTTTTTTTGTCTGCCAACCTGCACATTTTGTTAGAATATCTTTTCTATGACTTCATATAAAAAAAATTTAATAGACGACACAAAATTTTACTGCAACTTTCCCCATCAAAAACGATTGGCACTGTAATTAAATTTGACCGTTCTTTGACTTTTTCTATGTAGTTCACCTAAAGAAAGAAAAATTGCATATGCTGAATAACTTGTTTTATTGTCAAATTTCACCTCTTCTTTAGCCATGTAATCAAGACTGTCATTATGATGAATCTCTATTAAATTGCATTGTATATAATTAGGATGTTTAATATGCTTAGTACATTGTTCTAGGTAACCTCCAAAATGTTCTTGAATAGACAAAACACAACTTATAACAATGAGTGCAGGTCAATCAAATTTTACTCAGGGATGACATTGGTGATAATGATGACTGTGGTGAAAATAGCAAAAACAGGCTAATCTAGGAACATTTGTCTGCCAAGATGCACCTGCATTCGCTTTCCATTTGCCCTGAATATTTATATTTTTGATAATGTGTAGCCAAGGTAAGAGCAAACACAAGGGAAGCATTCTGGCTAAAATTCTTACTCATTCGGCATTGTACAAATGTATTAAGCATTGAGTAAATGTGTGCAACAAGTTAGTCTCCAAACTGCAGCCCGCGGGCCAAATATTGCCCTTTGCTTGCCTTTATCTGACTATTGGTGTACTATTCCTTCCACTGACACCAGCAACGATAGGATACTATTCCTCCCACTGACACCAGAGATGGGGAACTATTTTGCAACTGTTACCAATTATGGGGCACTTTTCCTCCAACTGACACCAGAAGGCAATCTTTTTACTCCCACCAACCACCAAGCCTATGGCATTGTTTACTCCTACTGATAATGGGGCATGTTCAACTCTCACTGGCCACAGGCCCTCCTAAAATTTACAAGGGCAGTAAACTGGCCCTTTGTTGCAAAAGTTTGGAGATCCCTCATGTACAGAATCAGCGGCCAAAATCAGGGTGAGGATTAAGGTTATAATATTTGCTTTGCTAAAAAAAAAAGGTGAATGTTACTGGGACCAAGATGTACTACTGAATAGTGTGGGTAGCTAAATTGTTATATTATTTTATATTATATTTATATAAGATTTATATAGTGTCAACAGTTTGCCCAGCACTTTACAACATGAGGACAGACAATACAGTTACAATACAATTCAATACAGGAGGTATCAGGGGGCCCTGCTTGTTAGAGCAAGGACTTGATAGGCAATTGCTGTCCTTAAGTCTCTAATGAGTGGGAATAAAATTATTCATTGTTTTGTATTCACTATGTGCCCTTATGTTTGGGGAAAGAGACACGTTGCATCCAGTAGATCTTTCTTATTTAAACATTCAGTCAGCTGGCTGGATCCTTTTAGTCAGTTTCTGTTATTTTCCTCAAGATAAAATCAATGTTAGCTCCTTCTCCTCTGTGTATGTGTGCCATGTCGTAATTGCAGAAGATTGAATATACAGTATGTTGCAGCATAGGTTGGGATTCTTGCTGGTTGTGTTGAAACAATTTCAGAGTATTGAAGGAGCACAAATAATGACTGTCTTTAATTCCCAAAGAGAACTAGCTATGAGATCACTCCTCTAACTTTTACCCACACCCTACATATCTTCCTGCCCCCATGCTATAAAATTTAAAACACTCCTAGGACCAATCTGCATCTCAAACCCCTTCATTTGCTATATCTACATATGCAATTATTTCACTCATATATTCTCTTTTGCTAAAAAGTGGAGAACACATGACTAAGGGAGTCTATTTTAAAAATGTGTTGGACCAATGTGAAAAGCATTTGCCCCAGGCTGCACAAATGCTCCCCTATGATTGTCAACTCCATCCAGTGTCCAAAATGTGGCATATTTTTTAGAATGTTCAGAATTAACTCAATTAGAAAATATTAGGTCAGCCTTTTTCAACCAGGGTGCCTAGGCAGCTTGGGTGCCTTCTGGGTTCTTCAGGGGTGCCTTGGCAAAAGCATAAATCACCTCTAATGTTGCGTGTATTACGTGTGTGGATGCAATATTTTAGAAGGGGGTGCCTTAAGATTGTGAAGAAATTTAGAGGTTGCCTTGACTGAAGAAAGACTGAGAAACACCATATTAGAGAAAATACGGGAAAACTGTGTGCAGCCTGAACGAATGCTTGCGACATTCATCCAACAAAGGTTTTATAATAAATAGACCCCTAAGAATCTATGGAATCTATGGTATGCTTTTTCTTTTTGCTTTGATAAGACAATCATAGTACATGTTAAACTACAGACACATATTTTAAATATAACTACGGTAGCTGTTATCTTTAGAAATAACCAAATACAGAATTGGGCAATCAAGTAGCTTGGTGGTTACTGCTTGTGTCTTGAAGTAACGGGTTTATTGGTTTGAATCTTAGCCAGGATCCCTGCAAAGAGTTTGTGTGCAAAGAGTTCCAGCTTCTTGGGTTTTCTCCTACTCCACACTCTGATAGGTAAATTGGCCCTAGTATGTGTTTACAAATTGGCTATGCACATGTTCTATTACATTTTGCATACTTGCCCCAAGCCTGAGCAATTAGCATGAGTTGAGGAAAGACGAGGAAACACCTGGTGATCTACCTCGGAAAAAAAAATTGCCAAGAAAGTCTCTGAAAAAGGAACTCAAGTGCATCAGATATGGTGCCCAGAGAGCTGGCCCTTATAAATTAATGGATATAAATAATAAATACATACAAATAAGTATTTTGTAAGTTACTAATTGCTGTGTTTTTACTTGAATTTCTCCCTTTAAAATCTCTGCAACTGTTCATGTTCTACAGTGTATTGACCTGGCTCAGGGAGGTTACACAGTGGAGGAGCAGGAAGGAGGAAGCAGTTGGAAAGACTTCAAACAAAGTTGAAATAATGATGCTATTAAGACTCGTAGGCAGACGATAGCTTCTGTTCATATTCACCATTTAACCTTGCTTGTTTTGTAAATACAATTCCATTACATCAGTCTGTCACCGGTAGCTCTTTATCTTATATCAATCAGTTCTATATTATTTGAATTCCCCACATGGCTACAGGGAAAATGGGGTCGTCATCATTTCAGAGGATTGATAATGGAGAGCGTACACAGCCATACATAATTAATATATGGCACAAACATATGACAGAGTGAAGGGGCTGTCAATGCACAATGCAGTATCGATTGGGATCAATAAAAACATAACTAAAATAATATTTACAGTAAATAAAGAAAGATAACTACACTAAACACAGAAGCATTAGCCTCTTAGTGATTTCTGATATAAAAGCTACTATATAAAAAAAAAAAAATCACATTTAAAATCAAAACTAATCAAAAATTAAAGGTGAACTCCAGTCTTAAATATTCTCCTATGTGCGACGATTAAGCCATAATGGGTGAAATGCATTGGGCAGGTGTTCCTAAGGTGGGAACTGTCAATGTCAAGCTTATGAACACCTTATATAATAAAATTGGATGCCAGTGATTTTTCTGGTATGTTGTAGTTTTACTTTTATTCAGTGTGTAATCCATGAGATGGCTTGTATTGCCCCTGGCACCCAGGTCTCAAGTGGCAGTAGAAAAGTGTGGCATGGAATGGAGAAGGCTGTAATAACTATTAAAGTGATGTTAATGTAGAACTAAAAGAAAAAAACTTTCTTTATTTCATTTTTGATAGAGCAAGGGAAGGTTTTAACCCTCATCAGGTGTTTTTATGTTTTTGTTTTTTTTGCCATGTGTGTCCCATTGACATTTCTATTCACTTCCTGCCCCATAGCCAATACAGGAAGTGAGATGAAATCCTCCAAAGTGAGAGAATCCCTAGTCGCCACCAGAGTAATTGGAAATAATGTGTCCCTTGGAAGATTTCCCCTCTATTTCTGTTCTGGTGACAACCCTAAATTTGGAGTTTTCTAGAACTTTCACTCTTAGAGATAATGGTAAATAGGAGAATTAGAGAGGGTGAATTTCCCTAAGGGGGGCAAAAGACAGCAATAAAAACTGGACAGGTGTTCTAAAAGTTACAGTAAAATGTTTTGCACATGGAAAGTTCCAATAATTTCTCCTCCTGGGAGACGTCATGTGACACAGTCTCTCAATATGGAGACCCAGAGCTGATGGTGTCCGAAGGAGCCAGTGAAGAGTAAGGGGAGATATGCGATATGTACCAAGGCTAAGGGAGCAGTATATATATATATATATATATACGTTTGGCACAGGACGAGCTGTGAACGTTGGGAGCAAAGCGGACAACTGCAAAAAGTGGTAAAGTATCAGCTGTGAAGCAGTGCAAACCTATATGGACACTGGACCACTCAAGCACTCCCCATACACAAGGGTCAGTTCGGGCCAGGAGGAATATGGAGTAAAGGTCCCATTCTGTTATCCATAATTTGGTCTTATATGGTTTCTGCAGACTTTGCTCTATACACATCTCATACCTGTGCTATTTACAGTTGACTTTATGGTTTTTGGTGATACTGCTCAATGTATACTTAACACTCAAGCCTACTATAGCATAGGATCTTCATAGTCTCCCCTCTTCCAATATCTCACATAAGGATCCCCTATGTGGGAAAAAGTATCAGTCCACATGGGATCTAATTACTGAATGGATGAACTTGTAAATAAGGACAGATACACCGACTCACTCAGGGCCCTGCTACATAGACTAAGCATGATCTATAAGCCTTGTTAAATATTATATACTTCAATGCACTTGATGCCTTATAGCACTATTCTGTTCACAGGGTTTTTAAGACCCACACATGGGAAAATTTATATATGAGATCTCAATCAATATGCAGTGTATTCCGCGATACAGATTCCATGTGTGATTCTATATGCGTCCGGACGTTTATTTTATGTTTGTCTTGTCCTATTTCTATATTCATGTTGAAGAGTTGCTGTATTTATGGTGGCAGTTGTGTGGAATCCACGTTGGTGGTTATTTTAACCAATGTTTAATAATAAAACATTCTTGTTTGATTACACTCTGAACTTAGTTTTCCTTTTGTGGCATCCCAGCCCAGAGAATATTTGTCACCAATAGTACCACTGTACCTATCTTTTGGGCTGTTTGTGCCCCTTAATACAGTAGTCCTGCC
The DNA here is from genome assembly GCF_062004578.1 of Staurois parvus. NCBI lineage: Eukaryota > Metazoa > Chordata > Amphibia > Anura > Ranidae > Staurois > Staurois parvus. The sequence continues at coordinate 573,092 of NW_028318236.1, forward strand.
CACAGCTTACTGGAGGCCATCTTCTTTCTTTCACCCTAGACAGCAAGAGACACATAATAGGGCTGGGAGGATGGAATGGATGGCTTGTTTAGCTCTGAGCAAGGAGCCAACCCCCTCCGAAAAACGTCAGCCTATCAAACACATGGTCCAAGAATGGGTTCCACTGCCTACAGCTGAATTATTTATAATACTTGCCTGATGTTCTTACATGCTTGTGAGTGTCCATTTTCCTTGGTGAATTTGAAAATTTGTTTTACAGTAATGCACAAGGAGATTGTACCCTTCTGTGTGTTCATTTGCAGTTTGTTGAAAATTCCCCAATCTGTGGAGGGCTGCACCAGAGAAGTATTACAAATTAGAACATTGTAGTGAGTTCCCTGGGCTGAATGCAAGAGTGTGTTTTTTGGAGAATAGAGTGAAAAGAAGTGAAAGATGAAGCTCTCCTGAACTATGGTGTATTTCCCCCTATAGGGAAAACTAGGGACTACCCCTAAATGGGACAGGAAAAATAGTGCAGTCATGTTATCTCCACCAAAAAACATGGACCAATGACAGTGAGTAACTTCTTGGTGGTGCATCTATCCTCCTGGTAGTAAAGCACTGGCTGAAGAATATCTAAAATGAAAGTTCCAAACTGTTATCTGTACTTTTGTGTCCTGCGCTGTTGAAATCTCTGTACTCTGCTTTATGTCTAGCTGTCATAAAGGAATACAGAGGATGAACCCGCTGTAGAAAGTGTAAAGGTTGTTCTGTAAACAAGTATGCTGGAGCAGCTTGACTGATCTTCTATTCTTTTTGGTCAGAGAACAGTAAAGCCAGTGCTTGGGTCAAGAAGATGGCAAGAAGAAATTAGATGGATATGGGGTAGGTGGCCTGCACAAGGTGGACATTGTGAAAGAGTTAAATATTGGGTCTTCCATTATCTTAAATAGACCAACCACTCGGGGCTGTAGTTCCTTGTTGGCCACATAAAGTGTTGGTCCTTTGTACAGTGCCTGAAGCTCCCAGAGTTAGAGAAGCCTTGTGAATTAACGTGTTCCCCTGGCAGTATTTTACTGTGGAATATGAGCAATTACGCATGGGAGGTCCCATGCTTGGAATAATCTAGAACTTCCCTGCAGGATTCTGAGGCTTAGAAGAACCTTCTAAAGGCTTGCTACAACTCAACCTCAATCTCTAAAAAGCCTGAGCTTTTCAGAAGTCCAGCCAGTACAGCCTGTGATGTTAGGCAAACCATCAGACCTTAAAAGAGATATAGAAGAGAATGAAGTGGTTATAAAGCCTAAACATTTTTTCCTTAATGCATTCCTTTCATTAAGTTAAACAAATGTTTAGGCATCAGCATCCCTCGTCACCTCCCATTATACTTACCTGAGCCCTCATTCGATCCAGCACTGTGCCTGTCTGCAGTGGCGCTCTCATCTCACTTCCTGGTCTCATAGGATTTGCTGAGATAGCAGGAGCCATTGGCTCCTGCTGCTTGTTGTCTTATATTAATAATATGATTGTATTTATAAATGTATTTTCCCGCAGCAACAAGTCCAGCAGTTCTTTTCCAGAAAGAGATGCATTTATTCGGATAAAGATATTTGCAACAGATGACAAAAATCCAGATGAATATTTGTAAATATTACAACAAACAACAGCTCTTAGCCTGAGTTCACACTTGTGTGGTGCAGCATATCGCATATGATTCGCACAGGAATCGCACCACATTCCTGTGCAAATCACATGCGAATTCAGTGCGGTGCGATTTGAGCCATGCATTTTGCATCTGCACCAAAAAGGTGCAGGACCATTTTTTTGGTCTTCACCAGAATATGATCACATGGGTATTCACACCTATGCGATCCAATTCTGCACATCGTAACACGTTTTGCGGACCGATTTTGGGGTGTTGTTAACTTAACATACACACCCGCAGCGGTTCGCATGAACGGGGTGCGATTGTGATGCAGTGCGGAATTCTCACAGAAACCGCTTCGAATTCCACACTGTATCAGTGTGAACCCAGGCTCAGAGTCCCATTTAAGATACCTCATATCAAACATGGAGACACTACACCGTTCAGCATATGTCCAATCTATAATATGCACCTAGGTAGCTGCCAGGCATGCAATAATGCGAGTTATGATCTATACCTGTGCTTCCATATTAATGAAAGGAAGAAGCTATGCTACCAGCCAAAAAACGTCCCTTCATATACAGTTTAGTATCAGTAAGCAAAGCTGGAGGGTTTCTGATTGGCTGACAAAACACTTTTGATCTTAACATGAAAAGACTTCACTTGTCATTACTGTAAATAACAATGAAGGCCACTATAGTAAACAAGCCCTTTCACCATTTTCCATGAATACCCCCTTGAGTCTAATTACCATCAATACAAACTTCTTGTATGGTCAAATCACATTCTTCATCATCCTCAAATATGTAAACAATGCACCCTTTGAAATGTCAAATTAGATAAACAGGATATTCCCCAAATACCAAAGTGACTTTGCATAAAATGAACATAGCAAAGAGTTCTTGTGGTGTGTAAAGTGTCACTGGTCTGTCCAAGAATGAACAGTACAGTACATGTTTCAATATCTTCAATATCTATCTCTGTATATACAGTATGTATATATATATATATATATATATATATATTGGGGCAGTACAGTGGCTAAGTGGCTTGGGTCATTGATTCAAATCCCAGCTACAGCCCCTCCTGCCTGGAGTTTGCATGTTCTCTCTGTGCCTGCATGAGTTTCCTCTGGGTACTCCGGTTTCCTCCCACACTCCAAAGACATGCTGGTAGGTTAATTAGTTCTTGTCTAAATTGGCCCTAGTATGTGCATAAATGTAAGTTAGGGACCTTAGATTGTACGCCCCTTGAGGGTTAGGGACTGATGTGAATGTACAATATGTATGTAAAGCGCTGCGAAAATAGATATATAAGTACCTGAAATAAATAAATAAATATTACACCCAATATACTACATTACCGCCAATCAAAGCCTGTGACGTAGGAGCGGGGGGGCAAGCTGTGCTGTTTGTGTTTATAGATGCAGGCAGTGAGCCTGCAAGAGTGTCCCCATAGGAAGTCACTTCCTTTGGAGGCACTCGCTGGAGCGGAGGAGCCAGGAGCACTGGCGGGGGACCCGAGAAAAGTAGGTTCAGGCAGCTCTTTGCAATTTCATTGCACAAGGCAAGAAAGCATAACTTTGTTTCTTTTTTTATTTTTCATTTACAATCACTTTACGGCCTAATCTAGAAAACCAGTGTACATGCTAATATCTTGATCAGTACCTCACCCTCCTTCCCAAGTTGCCCAGTGCAATAAATTTCTTTTCTTTTTAGAAATCTACTGAAGTGACTGGTGCCTATTATTTCTAAACATCCGGGGGAAAGAAACACACCTGAGATGAATGTTTCTGGGACTTTACTGCCAAATAAGTGCACCTAGTACATTATTAATGTAGCTGTTTGGGAGTTGACGATCAATATTCATGTGTAATTATTGAAGATCAGTACAAATAGCATTACATATAATATAAAAAATAAAGGCACTGTATAAATAATAAAAAATATCTTATAATAAACATAGTCAGTGTTGTATGGCATGACATTAATATTATAATAAATTCAGATGGAACTTCAGAAATATCAGATATAAAATATGGATGTGTATATTTGTATTTAATGTTCAATATATATTAATTGCGCTAGCTCCTTCGCAGTATTTGCAAAGCAGAGCCAAGTGTGTGGTAGTCAGTAATGAATGTGCAGATTTAGATAACAATATTATAGGCTAAAATTGTCAATGTAGGAATTAATATAATTGCCATAATTTAGTTAGTAACATGAGTGATTGCACTTTAATTGCCCATTGTTGCAGTAGTCTCGAGGAAGTACTTCTACTGGCCAAACACACAACAGAGAAGCAGCCGCAATCATTAAGAATACAATTTCTGAATTGTTATCAATCATCATAGAGTCACTTCTACTGTGATAGCTTAGCCTTCATGAATAACAATATTTCTGAACTCTAATGTTACCAACATACTGTATACCCAGCAAGAATTCAGAGGGTTGTTGCTGAATTTAGGGTTTAGGCCACCCCAAAAAAATAAAAAGATTGAAAGTTTGCATAAACCTGATTTCCATACATTGACTATGATTATAATTGAACCCACTTCTTTACTAAAAAAAGCCAACACGTTGCCCTCTGATGCGATGCGCTGATGTAAAGAGCTTCATAGGTTGAAACGGTAACTAGTTTTCATTCCCATTTACTGCACTCTGATTCTGCATTGTAGCGCACACAAAACATGATGGTGTGAGCAGGTCCTTCTCAGAAAATGTATCATGCTTGCCTTACCCTTTCAATAAAGCAGACTTTTTCTCTTCCTTTCCTCATCTTTTACCACGTTTGCATTTTTTTAATTACAAAAGCCCTTTTCCCCCCAAAACCCTGAACGTTTTGTCTTTCTAGCTTAGGTGAATGACATAGCCCCAGCTGCCCGCAGGCTCCTGGGATACCCGCTTCATGCATTCCAGAAAGCAATAAATGCTACACTGAGCACGCGCCAGAAATTTTCCAGCACAGAATTCTTCCTTCTCTCCATAGTTATCCTCTTTCCTTCCTTCATTCTCTCCCTCTCTTAATGCTTCCCTTCTTTCCATACCCACCTTCCTTTCTCCCTTATCTTCCTTCCTTTTTTTCCTCTCTCTTTCTTTTCCTCTCTATTTCTTTCCTTCCTTCCTTCCTTTTTTCCTCTCTATTTCTTTCCTTACTGTCTTCTCAACCTACTTTCCTTTATTTCTTTATTCCTTGTTTCCCCCTAACTTCTTTCTTTCCCTCCTTCCCTTCCAATTTTTCTCAGTTTTTTTACCCTATCTAATACCTTCCTTCCTTCTTTGCTTCTGTCTTTCTTCCTTAATTTTTCTATTTCTTCCTTTTCTCTCTCTCTCTTCTTCAGTTTCTTTTCATCTTTCTTCCTCCTCCTCCTCTCTTCCTCCCCTCATTTTTCTTTCTCTTGTTTTTCTTTTTCTCTCTCTCCCTCCCTTCCTTTTTTATTTATCTCTTTCTTCTTGTCTTCATATCCCATTTGATTTTTCTCTTTCTTCCATAACTGGCTCTCTTCCTTTTTATTCTTTTTTCCTCCTCTCTATTTCATTCCTTCCTTTCTTTTAAACCTACCTTCTTTTATTTATTTCTTTTTTTCCCTAACTTCTTTCTTCCCCCAATCCCATCCAATTTTTCTCAGTTTTTTTCCCCTATCTGGTTCCTTCCTTCCTTCCTTCCTTCCTTCCTTCCTTCCTTCTTTCACTTGTTCTTCATTTATTCCCTTTTTCTCTTTCTTCCTTCTCTCCGTCTCGTCTTTAATTTTGTTTTGCTTTCTCTCTTTCTTCCTCCTTTTCCCTCACTATCTCCCCCCTTTTGTTCTCTTTTTCTTCTCTCTCTCTCTCTCTCTCTCTCTCTCTCTCTCTCTCCCTCTCTTCCTTCTTTCTTTCTCTCTTCCTTCTTTTTCTCTCCCTCTCTTCTTCAATTTTTTTTACTCTCTATCTTTCATCCTTCTTTTCCTCCCTTTCTTTTTGCATTTTCTCTTTCTTCCTTTTCTCTCTCTCTCTTCCCACCTTCCTTTTTCTCTCTCTTTCTTCTCTCACTCTCTTCCTCAATTCCTTTTTCCTTTCTCTCTATCTTCCTTCTCTTCCTCTATTCCTTTCTTCTTTCTCTCTCATTCTTCTTCCCTTCTTTTTTTCTTCCTCTCTTTCTTCCTTCTATTCCTGCTTCTATCCTAACTTCCTCCCTTCCTTTCTTCTCTGCCTACCTTCATATGTTCCTTCTTTCCTTCCTATCCCACTATTGTTCTAAATCATTTTGTACAACACAATATATAGAGCAGCACGACCTCCATCTAATGCAGAACAAACTGCGCACATAGAGCACATAGTCACCTCCCAGATTGGAGGTCCCATACAATACTACCGCCATCCCAAGCTGTAATTTACCGCCTTTCTCCACAGTTTAAGATTTAAACAGTTAATTAAAAGATAGAAAAACTGCTAGATAACAAAAGCTGAATATTATGTTGTAATTCAAGACAAGTGCTAAAACAAAGACCCTGATAATTACGTTAAAGACCGTGATTAATGGCTGAATACAGACAAGCCTGCGCCTTGTACTTGCCCTTGCAACACAGTAATTAAAGGACAGTTGTAAAGCATAATGAAGGGACTTAAACCACTATAAAACTATTAAGGTCTACGGTCTTCTCTGTGGTTAGTGTGTATGTTGTTTTACATTTCATGGTAAATGTGTTATTTAAAAACTTAAAAACTGAAATTTCTGCTAATATTACACCTGCCCTGGTTCTTCCTATCCCCCTTTTCTACACCTGCCCTGGTTCTTCCTATCCCCCTTTTCTACACCTGCCCTGGTTCTACCTATCCCCCTTTTCTACACCTGCCCTGGTTCTTCCTATCCCCCTTTTCTACACCTGCCCTGGTTCTACCTATCCCCCTTTTCTACACCTGCCCTGGTTCTACCTATCCCCCTTTTCTACACCTGCCCTGGTTCTTCCTATCCCCCTTTTCTACACCTGCCCTGGTTCTTCCTATCCCCCTTTTCTACACCTGCCCTGGTTCTTCCTATCCCCCTTTTCTACACCTGCCCTGGTTCTTCCTACCCCCCTTTTCTACACCTGCCCTGGTTCTTCCTATCCCCCTTTTCTACACCTGCCCTGGTTCTTCCGACCCCCCTTTTCTTCAACATGCTAACGCAATTTTAAATTAAATTTTAATTGCGTACTTAAAGTGGAAGTAAAGGTAAAACCAGGGGCGGACTGCCCATTTGGAAACTCGGGCACTGCCCGAGGGCCCAGGGTCAGTAGGGGGCCCCATGAGATGCCCCTGGTACCTTTTTCATAGGCTTTTTTGAGTTTGGGCAAGGACACAGGGGCCCCATGATCCGTTATTGCCCGGGGGCCCCATGAGTTGTTAGTCCGCCCCTGGGTAAAACCTAACTAACTCTACGCCCGGGTTCACACTGAATGGGACATTGAAATCGTGCTACTTCATTTGAAGTATCGTGATTTCAAAGCCGCAGGCTAGTGCTATTTTAGGTGCGGCTTGCCTGATATCTGTGTGACTTCTTCCACACATCTGAAATTGCAGAAAATAGTGCAGGAACTACTTTCAAAATCGGTCGACTCTGAGTTGCACTGATTTGAATGATTCCATTGTCAACAATAGGGTGCAACTTGTCATGTGAAGTCGCATCGGTGTGAACCAGGGCTAAACCTGCTTACAGACACATTCTAAACCTAATCTATCTAGAACTGTAAAGAGCTTGTGGAAAGCTTTCCCAGAAAGGGGAGACTGTTAGTCCTTATGCACACTGGACGTTTAGCCATTTCTCCTGAACTCCTTTCCTCCTGGCACTGATGTTTTGGCAGAAAAGACGCAGGACGCTTGTAAACGCTTGTAAACACATTTAGGCACATCAAGTGCTTGGGTGTTAATTTAATTAGCCAGAATTATAATTTATTCTGGCCACTGAAATTAATTAATGCTCAAGTGCTAAACATGCCTGGTGTCAATACCTGTTTAGACGTGTTTACACACGTCAAACGTTTTTTCTGCAAAAATACTGCTGCTCCTCGTTGCACGGTGGTGGGGTTTTTTTTTTCGGCCTCTAAATGCCCCTGCTTCTAAACTCCTCTAAAAGCCTATGTGTCCATGGATACATTTAGGCTCCATTCATCTGAGCATAGCGTTTTTGCACATTTTTTACACAATTTTTCATGCATATTTTACCATGATTTTTGCGTGTTTTTGCATGTTTTTATACAGCGCTTTTAGCCGTTTTGAACTTTGCCTTTTTTTTATTAGCCAATAGAGAAGAATATCATCTGTTGCATCATTTGTTGCTAGTTTTTTTCTGCTTTTTTAGCTTTTCCAACAGCTTTAATACATTTTTAATAATAAAAATAATCATAAATAAATACTATGTAAGAATAAATAATAATTAACCCCTTAACCCTTAAAAAAGTAATAAGAATAACAATAACAATTATTATTATTATTATTTTTGCTTGGGTTGTGGTGTTTATTTTTTATTATTATTATAGTTATTTTAGTAAATGTTTTATTTTTATTTGGGTTTTTTTTAGAGTTATTGGGTTAAGGTTAGAGGCTAGTTATTGTTTATTTATTTATTATTTGTTTATCATGATTTTTTATTTATTTGTGTATTTATTTTATTTATTTTAAATGTATTTATTCTTATTTTTTTTTTACATTTGAGCAGAAAATCACACAAAACTCATGTCAAAATGCACGACAGTGTTGAAAAACGCACCAATTGTGCGTTTTAATTAATTTCTATTGGAAAAAAAAAAAAAAATGTGCAAATCTGCCAAATTTGAGCTACAAAAAAAGCTCCAGAACTTGTCAGAGCTTCAGGCATTTGGCTTCAGACGAGATGTGAAACATTTTCATTGAGAATAATTGATTTTTTTCTCCTCAAGCATTTTGGAGCTTCGAGCTACAAAACATTCAGGTGTGAATGGGGCCTTTGAGACAGGAAAAAAGAGAAAAACACCAGATGACCCCAACAGCAGAATTAAAAATGTCCATTGTGTATGAGGCCTTATAGCTGCAAAGAACAAGCAACTCCTTGTTAATGACCGTGATTTTGGCTTTAGATGTCCATCAAGGTCATGCAGGTGTGATGGTCAGGTGAGCACAAAGTTTTGGCCATGTAGTATATCAATTCACTATTGCTTTGAAACCATAATGTATTTCCCAACATAACCCTAAGAAATGCAGGCAATTTCCAAAAGTCTACAGTACTGCAATAATTCTTGTTATGGTTACCATGTTTCCTGGGGGTAAACCTTCCCAACTCCATCCAAAGTATTAAAAAAAAAAAAGGTTTGAGCTGGAACTGGTCTTTAACCACAGCAGACAATCAGCTTGACTACAAAAGCCCTGAGCTGTCTGAAAATGATTCCATATAGCTCAGTAACAAATAAAAGAGACTAAAACAAATATATTTGTTTATATATACAGTAAAACAGCTATCACAGTCTTTACATATGACTGCTATATTAGTTTCTTTTTTTTAGGCTTGTTTTCCTCTATTTTCACCTGGTGATCTGGCCAGTAACACACTTACTGTCTTAGGGTGTCTCCACTCTGAATGGGGGAGCAACGGAGACACCTTTGAACAGCAGCATTGCCAGTATGCAGAGACTCGTAGGCAGATGCAGTTTGTTTTCTCCACTGCAGGTGGCACTGATATCAAGTGGTACCTCAGCCTGGAGAGGAAGTCCAAGAAAAAACAAAGTTTCTCTATGGTTTCCTGAGTTAATGGAACAGCAGTCCAATTGGCTATGCTGCACCCATGTGACTGTCAGCAGGGTCTATTTAAGTCCCTACCCCTGGGTTTTCGTGCGCTTCTGGAGGTTGGCTAGTGTAGGGAGAGAAACCCCTCTTGTTAGGGAAAGTAACTAGCAGGTTCCTGAGGAGGAGGGAAATATTAGAGACTCGCTGTCCTGGAACAAAGTTTCCCTCTTGGGACCAGACCAACCAGGCCACGCTTCACCCTCTGAAACAGACGCTGTTGGCACCTCTTCTCTTCTACATCTGACTTCATAGAACTGTGAGTTATTTCCCTAGAAGTGTTCTCCTGCCAGCTTGTCTGTAAAATTGCCATTCTGTTTAATACAAGTTTCAAGTTTTTCTGTAACCAGACTCTGTGTATTTACTGCCGGAACCACGCTGCATCTCCCCACAAACTTAAGAGATGAAAGCTGAACTCCAGCTAACACTTTATAAGCCGTTACAGCCATAATTGTTCCTTTGAGATAAAAGTTTTACACAAATAAATAAAAGCTGATCATTGTAAATACCCGTCAGTGGTAAATGGTTTGACTCAACCCTCCAACTTCCACTTTGAACAGCTTGGTCTGTTAAAGAAAGTTGAAAAATACAGTGGTATCTCGGTTTATGAACACCTCAGTTAATCTAATTTTTGGTTTAAGAATGAAAATCCATTGAAAATAATACTTTGGTTTACAAAATTTTTTCGCAATATGAACCAAGTTTCCGCAGGAAAGGGAGGTTTACAGCACCGCCCCCGTGCATGCTGGAGTCTGTGGGTAGCACGTGGCGTCGAGTGTAGAGGTGTTTGAGCGGTTTTTGAATCGAGTTTTGGAGCCAGTCTGGAAATTTTCTAACATGTCCCTGTACAGTATTTATGCCTTTAAAGTGCACTTTATAAAGAGTTTTGAACAGATAAAATACTTTTTTGCTACCTTTTTCTGACCTCCGGAACGGATTCATTGGTTTTCAATGCATTCCTATGGGAAACCGTGTTTTGGTTTACGAATGTTTCGCAATACGAAACGTCCCAGAGAACGAATTAAATTTGTAAACTGAGGTACCACTGTAATAGACTTACTGGCCATATCACTAGGTGAAAATAAAGGGAAAAGAGGAGAATGCCACTGCATGTAAGGATTGATAATCTGCAATATTGTGTTTTTTTTTTGTTTTGGGGTTTAAGGTTGCTTAAGGGTGAAGTAAGGAGCTAGAAACAACTGAAGTTCATTTTTTTCCCCATACTTTGTAAATACCAAAAACATATCCAGTGCAATTAAAAATATAGTGAAGAATATAATGCCTTATCTTCTTTTCAAATAATTTATTAAACAAATGTAGTGCACTCACATAACATATAAATTAAAATAGCTTTTTGTGCAAATTTGCGGGATCCTTAATGTGTTTGCCACCCTTCCATATTCTTGCTGTATAGTTGCCTTTAAGCGTCATGACGTCAGAGCTCCCCCCTATGCGTTACGCCATCGGGTCACCTCTTTGGCTTCTAATATACGAGAGAGACTCTGAGTTGCTGCAGTGAAGGGGAAATTCCACAATATTACTACATAGATCAATAGCAGCAAAACCCAATTTAAATAAATCATCTATTTGTAATGAGAAAGTGGCCGTAAATAGGAAGGACATGCTGCTGTGACACCTTTTACCAAAAGAATCATTGTCATCTCGTACTGGCTGCACTGTACAATGAAGAGAAATCACAGCTTCCATATCTTTTATTGGTATCTTGATCAGAATAGCAGTTCAGGGTCCCATCACAAGATTTAAAGTGAGACTCCAACTGAGTGCAGAAAGATTAGAACCTTAACCAGTTTTTTTTTATTATTTTTATTTGATTTTACAGGTACAAGGAAATTCACTCTCTCCTCCCCTCCCCCACACCCCAAAGAAAAAGAGAAAAACTGATAAGGAAGGAAGAAAACATTAGCTCTATTTCGACTTTTTTTTTTTTTTTTTTAACTTTTCAAAACAAAAAAAAAGTTTTAAGTTCCATGCACACGGGGCGTTGCAATAACGCTGGTAACATTAGCTGTGTAAAATCACGTTAAAAACATGAGTTTTTCAGCATTTTTTAGCATTTTTGTATTAGCGTTTAGCAGCATTTTGCCACATTTTTTAGCGTTTGCGTTTTTTAGAGGTTTTTTTTACAAAAACACATTTTTTTTGTCAAAAAAGGTCCAAAAAAGCTGGTTTGCCGCGATTTACCACAATTTACTGTGTTTTACCACGTGTTGCCGCATTAGAGCATTTTTACAGCTAAAAAACTCCTCTAGAAACCCTTTAGTTCTGGGTTTTTCCAGCCAAAAATGTTGATTACAGTCTATGTGTGCATGAACACATAGGATAACATGCTGGGGAGTTTACTAGCTGTAGAAAAAACGTCAAAAGCCAAAATCAGCCGCTGTAAAAACGTCTCATGTGCATGAGGACTTAGAGGCAATATTCACCTTCTTTCCAGCAGTTTCAAAAACAAAACTGAATTGAAGGGGGTCCTGGCTGGTTGGGATACTGAATGGTGGGGGGGGGGGGAAGGGCATGACTGCCTAAACAAGTTATTGCTGGGCCTTAAAGAACTCAGCTATCTAAGGAATGAGAAGATCATTCTGAGCTGTGCTATTATTTTCCTTCGCTCCCCCCTCCCAGCAATGTTTCAGAAGCTGAGATCCCCCTCCCAGCTTTGACTTAGCAGCTCAACTCCCCCTCCCAGCAGTGGCTCAGCAGCTTAGCTCCCTTCTCCCAGCAGTGACTAAGTGGCTCAGCTCCCCCTCCCAGCTGTGACACAGCAACTCAGCTCCCCATCCCAACAGACTCATCAAATCAGCCCGCCCCTTCCCAGCAGTGATTCAGCAGATCAGTTCCCCCCTCCCAGCAGTGACTAAGTAGCTCAGCTCCCTCTCCCAGCTGTGGCTGCTCTCCCCCTGCTAATAGCTCTTTGTTGTATTGTACTGTGTGGCAACAATGGACAGGCAAAGAGACCAATCACTCTAGAGGAAGGGAATACTGCACTGAATCTTTTTTTAGCACAAAACATAACATTTGTTTTTCATTTTTCTTCTGCTTTACATTTTTTAGGTCACTGACTCAGAATAAGGATGATCTCAGATACTAGTCTGAATCCACCTCAGTTATCCCACAGGAAGCTGTCACTGAGGACAGCCAATCATAAGCAGCCGAGGCCCTGAGAAGCACGTATACAAGGGGGCATGTATAGTATCTGTAGTGACTAGTATCCGAACACGCCATTACCACAGAGGGAGAGAACTGTAAGTAAACAATACAGATCTCTCCTCTCTCAGCTCCTGCATACTGCTATGCATGGCTTTGCATAGCAGAGCCATTCAAAGCAGTGTGCTTACAGTGAAGCACACACACAGCAACCAGTAAAACAGCACACAGCACACAGTTAACCCTTTGATTGCCCCAGATGTTAACCCCTTCCTGCCCAGTGCCATTAGTACAGTGTCAGTACTTTTTATTAGCACTGATCACTGTATTGGTGTCACTGGGGATGTCAGTGACACCAAGTCAGTTCATCCCAGTGTCAGAATGCCCGCCACAGTCCCGATATAAGTTGCTGATCACTGCCATTACTAGTAAAAAAAAATCCCAGTATATATACCGTCATTTGTAAACACTATAACTTTCACATAAACCAATTAATTTACATGTATTAGGATTTTTGTTTTTGTAGCAAAGACATGTAGCAGAATGCATTTTGGCCTAAATTTATGAAGAAATATGATTTTTTATTTTTTTTACTGGACATGTTAAATAGAAAAATGTCAAAAATATTGTTTTTTTCTCAAAATTATCGGACTTTTCTTTTATAGCGCAAAAAATAAAAAACATACAGGCGATCAAATACCACCAAAAGAAAGCTCTTCTCATGGAAAAAAAGGATGTAAATTTCATTTGGGGGCAGTGTTGTATGACCGCGCAATTGTCAGTTAAAATAACGCAGTGCCGTAATGCAAAAAATAGCCTAGTTAGGAAGGGGGGTAAATCCTCAGGAGGGCAAGTGATTAAAGTATAAACAAAGGGAAAATGTTTTATTTATTTTTTTTAATTAGTTTTGGATAGAGGGATTAGAACAGGTTTTATTGTTGTCTGTGCCCTGTCTGTCCTGTTTACTATTATCACCTAGAGAGAAACTGGAAGATAATCCCATATTTTGGGCAATTACCTGAACAGTACTAGTGGGGAAATCTTCCAATTGGAACATTAGTTCTGGTGATAACCAGGGATTCCCCTCACTTTGCAGGGATTCCCTGTCACTTGCTGTTTTGGCTATGGGAGAGGAAGTGAAAGGAAACCTTCTATAATGGGACACAGATGGAAAAAATTAAAAAAAAAAACCTGACAGGAGCTATAACCCTCCGTGACTCTATCCAGAATATAAAAAAGTGTTATCTTTAGTTCTACTTTAAGTGATTTCAGTTGTCCAAGTTCCTGTTGATCAGAGGATCTTATACAGTTTGATGTCTCAAAATACCCCAGCAATAGAAAATGCTAGGCTAGTGTCCCTTTGCCAGTGTTTTGCCTGCACATAGATCATCTAAACTCTGTTGAACTGGTAATCTAAAGCTGGGTATATATTAGTAGAAATGTGAACTAAAATTCTTAGGAAAGTTCAAATGAAAATTCTTGAGAAAATTAGCAAACATTTTCCATGCAATCAAATGTCATTCATAAATATTTCAAGATTTTGTTTGCTCTAAACCTGCAATTTGGAATTAATTGAATCAAAAACTACATACACTAGTAGTAATTCACACATTCGAGGAAAAAAATTCATCCTGATCCTTGAATTTTCTCTGCAGTCAAAAATTTCAAAGGAAATTATGGGGTAGAAGGTGAACTGTCTATGTGCAGCGTCCAATGATTCAAAGCAACCAATCAGAATTCATCTTTCACTGATCTGACTACAGAAAACTGAGAACTCATCGGCTACTACTTTTTCCAGAACTTTGCACAGTCAATGCACTTTACAATACCTGCAAAGCCCTGATGTCCCTAACTGGAGCACAAGCACAATAACTTGACTGTATACCATAAAAACACATAGAGAACAATGATACAAATCTTCATTAATACACATATTTACAGCATACTTGCTTTGACAGTGGCTCTGTAGTAAACCAGTGACACTGATATAATGGTGTAATAATTAAAAGCTGCAAAATGCTGGATAGCTGGTGAGATAGCCAGATAAATGATTGCCCAATATATTTGTTGCAAAGCCATCAAGGGAGGGCAATAAAAGAAAAGCTGAGGTCTGCATAGCTCAATGGCGTACACAAACCGATGGCACCCACAGATGTTCCAAACAGATGTCTTAGACAGCAAATCTATCTCTGCTGAACAGGTTACACCACTGCCATATCGCTGAAGGTCTTTTTTTTGTAGCAGACTTGATAAAAAAAATGCTTGCGACACAATTAACCTTTATCTGAAGACAGGATCTGCCCCTGGTAGGAAAAAAAGCTCAGCGCTAAGGGAAGCCCACACTGAGGACATCGTTATCACACCTGCGTACATTCAATTGTCATTAAACTGAAAATGGAAATGCAGATGTCGACATATGTGTGCAAGAAGTGTAAAAAGATGGAGTTAGGATAACTTAGAAGTTTATTGTATATTTAATTGGCCTCATGTTCAGATGGTGAACTATGACACAGTAATTAGGGTTGCTCAAAGCACACATGTCAAACCCAGTTAAACAGCGGGACGAACAGAGCGAAATAAAGTGGCTACATTACATGATGTGTGCTGGGGGCCACATATTCAATATACCAGAAAAAGATGACAGCACTTCAGTAATTAACAATACAGTGATTAAAGCGGAGCTCCACCCAAAAGGGGAAGTTTTGCTTAAAGGACTGATCCCCCGCTCTCCATTAAGGATTGGCACCTTTAGGGAGCGTGGGGGGGGGGGGTAAGCAGGTACCCGAATATGACAGGTACCCGCTCCCACTTCCGGTCCAATTGCCTAGGCGATCAGAAGTGGAAGGTGTCCCCCCTCCCTCCCTGCAGTCTTTTGGGACACAAGACAGGTCCCAGAAGACTACAGGACCATTCAAGAAACGCAGCGCTACTCGCGCATGCGCAGTGGGTACCCGGCGATGAAGATGCCGGCCTCCTGGGATACAAGACTGCCGGTGAAACGAGCTGCGGGGAACACACCACGGGACCGAGGGACAGGTAAGTGGCTGTTTTTTAAAAGTCCGCAGCTACAGTTTTTGTAGCTGCTGACTTTTATTTTTTGATAGGTCGAGTGGAACTCCGCTTTAATGCAATTTACCCAATTTTTTACAAAAAGGGGATCATTCATAAAACATTTCCTATGGTTTATGTAAAGCCTTTATCTAGTGGAGGAAAGCTAGTGAAATCATTTCATTTAAATCCTTAAATTGGCTGACGGCCACAAAGAGAGAATGAGATGGCTTGTAGGGTTGCTACCTTTGTTCTGGCAAAATGAGGAACAGGAAGAGGAGTATGGATACACAAGTAAAGTCAAAACTTGGGGTCACACACTCAACCACCCACTCCATTCTCACCATTTAACCCAGCTTCATTATCCTGTGGTGTGCCCACAGTAGGGTGTCACCTCTGGGCACTAAAATTAGTCCTGGGACACATCCCCCTACCCTCTAATACAGCACTCTGTGCAGGCTTCTCCCTTCTTCAGAACCCCCACTAAGCTCAATGCGTCTTCATCCCATTCCAGCAGGGCCAACACCAAGACCAGAAGCCTTCAGAAGGTTTAAATCCATGCACCAGAAAACTTGGACCTAATGCTAGGCATTTCTTGTGTAGAGTGCATCTTGTGGAGGTATTATCTGTACCATTGATGGACAGCGTATCCTGGGACATACCACAGCACCCATTGGTTGAGGAGGCAATGTGAGGCGGTGCACCTGTCATAAGTCCCATACAAATACAGAACATAGTATGTTACTTTGAGATTCCCATGATATACGGGATGGGTGGCAATCACAGCCACATTTTGCCCAAAATATACCAATTAAACATTCTTGATTTAAGGAAACACTGGGGTTGATTTACTAAAGGTATATACTTGTCACTTTGCAGGTGATATTGTATTTTGCATAATAATTTTCCCCAAAGCTTAGTGTGGTGAAATTAATCTTTGTAAATATATCCAAGTCAAGTGCAAGGTAAATAAAAAAAACCCTGTATTTTTGCTTGAACATGATTGGATGGTGGAAGTTTGCATAGCTTTACCTACATCACTTGAATGAAAAGTCCCTTGCAAAGTACAACTTCCCTTGCACAGTGAACAGTCTATTTGCCTTTAGTAATTCAACCCCCCTGTCACTTTGCCTTGATAGCCCAAAACCTCCGACTCACTGATCCACCCTGCCTCCCCACTCCACCAGATCATTTTTTCTGCTACTCTAACAGAGTGGGCTTCCAAGAATAGAGACGCATATGACCTCCACCCTATGATTGTACTTGGACCTAAGTGGGCAAATTTCAGGCTCGTATGTGATGGGGAAGTCATGCCATCCACTTGGATACATTTTTACACCAACCAGCACTGGAACCTACCCAGGATGAACACCTACAGCTGATGAAGGCATGATAGATGGTGTAAGGTAAGTTTACTAATTTATGATTTCATGGCACCCTCAGTGGCATAAGTCCACCCTGGGTAAGCTCTGATGTTGGATGGTGTCAAAATGTACCCAAGTGGAGGGTTTTCAGGAGGCATTGCTACTTTGCTCTGAATGAGTATTTGTACCAAGCACACACCTCTCAGCTGAAAAAGCCTTATAAATGCCATGGTGAGCTTTAGTGATGTTCCACCTTGAGAAACGAATCCAGTGCGGTAATGTAATGGTGGTACTCCTGACTTGTGACTGAGAAGTTGTCATGAATCTAATTTGGCATATGAAAGATGAACATTATAGCTTCACTTTCCCCACTGTTGTCCCAGGAAGCTGGCCAAGTGGCTGAATAAAGCCACAAAAAATCCAACTAAACTCTCTACTGGCTGAAAGATGCCTTTGATTTCTTTTAAGAAACTGAGAACTGCACACAGTCACTAAGGCACTGCACCTATGTCCTTTACTCACAATGCGCAGGATCATTGGCTGGTGTTTTCCACAGGACACTCTTCAATGAGAAAGACACAGACACACTCTACCACTGGACAGCTGAACAATCTTACCCCAACTTCCACCAGGTTCTCTTCAGTGAGCTCTCCAGATCCAAAAGAAAATCCTCCCTGACCAGACTTTGCGAATAGGCCCCACAGCTTAAAAACCAAATGGGACCTCAATGACTCCTGAACAGCACCTTCAGCAGCTTGCCCCTACAGCAGAGCCCCTGCATGGGGTCTCCTCTGGCAGGACTGACTTAGGAACATCATACTCTGCCCCAAGTCTCAGACTATTTATGGGCTCTCCAGCCACCTACTGGCCACACCTCCCCAGGGATTGGCTAGATCCCTATAAATATTCACGTTGCCTCTCTATTCTTCCTACCACTATGATTCTAGAATCCTCTACAATACAGAGGGAAGTCATCAGTTCAGCAGCCTGTGAGACACTGAGCAGACTAGAGCAATAAACCCCTGTTCAACTGACTACAGAGGAGCTAAACTAAATTTACCTTACAACCTTCACTAATTAAGAGGGTGATACATACACACACACAATGTTGCCAAAAGTATTGGGACACCTGCCTCCTGGAAACCGCCAAACCCAGACATGTCCATCGGATTGCCAGACAGAGAAGAGTGATTAATCACTCCAGACAACACGTCTCCCTTGCCCTAGAGTCCAGTGGCGGTGTGCTTTACACCACTGCATCCAACACTGCATTGCACTTGGTGATGTAAGGCTTGGCAAGCTGCTCAGCCATGGAAACCCATTCCATGAAACTCTCTATGCACTGTTGTTGTGCTAATCTGATGGCCACACGAAGTTTGGAGGTCTTTAGCTATTGACTGTGCAGGCTAAGCACTGTGCGCTTCAGCATGTGCTGACCCCACTCTGTCATTTTACGTGGCCTACCAGTTCGTGACTGAGTTGCTGTTGTTCCCAGTTGGTTCCACTTTGTTATAACACCACTAACAATTGGCAAGGAAATGTCACAGATGGACTTATTGCACAAGTTGCAACCTATCACAATACCATGCTTGCATTCACTGAGCTCCTGAGAGCGACGCATTCGTTTAAAAATGTTTGTAGAAGCAATCTTCATGCCTAGGTGCTTGATTTTATACACCTGTGACCATGGAGGTGGTTGGAACACCTGAATCCAATGATTTGTAGGGGTGTCCCAATAATTTTGGCAATATAGTGCACATATATACTGTGTATATTTATATATACACAGGTGAAACTCGAAAAATTAGAATATCGTGCAAAAGTTAATTTATTTCAGTAATGCAACTTAAAAGGTGAAACTAATATATGAGATAGACTCATTACATGCAAAGCAAGATAGTTCAAGCCGTGATTTGTCATAACTGTGATGATTGTGGCTTACAGCTCATGAAAACCCCAAATCCACAATCTCAGAAAATGAGAATATTGTGAAAAGGTGCAATATTCTCGACTCAAAGTGTCCCACTCTAATCAGCTAATTAAGCCATAACACCTGCAAAGGGTTCCTGAGCCTTTAAATGGTCTCTCAGTCTGGTTCAGTAGGAATCACAATCATGGGAAAGACTGCTGACCTGACAGTTGTGCAGAAAACCATCATTGACACCCTCCATAAGGAGGGAAAGCCTCAAAAGGCAATTGCAGAAGAAGTTGGATGTTCCCAAAGTGCTGTATCAAAACACATTAATAGTTATGTGGAAGGGAAAAGTGTGGAAGAAAAAGGTGCACGAGCAGCAGGGTTGACCGCAGCCTGGAGAGGATTGCCAGGAAAAGGCCATTCAAAAGTGTTGGGGACTTTCACAAGGAGTGGACTGAGGCTGGAGTCAGTGCATCAAGAGCCACCACACACAGACGGATCCTGGACATGGGCTCCTGAACAAAAAACGTCAGAAGCGTCTTACCTGGGCTAAAGAAAAACAGACCTGGTCTGTTGCTCAGTGGTCCAAAGTCCTCTTTTCTGATGAGAGCAACTTTTGCATCTCATTTGGAAACCAAGGACCCAGAGTATGGAGGAAGAATGGAGAGGCACACACTGCAAGATGCTTGAAGTCCAGTGTAAAGTTTCCACAGTCTGTGTTGATTTGGGGAGCCATGTCATCTGCTGGTGTTGGTCCACTGTGCTTCATTAAGTCCAGGGTCAACGCAGCCGTCTACCAGGAGATTTTGGAGCACTTCATGCTTCCTTCCACAGACGAGCTTTATAGGGATGCTGACTTCATTTTCCAGCAGGACTTGGCACCTGCCCACACTGCCAAAAGCACCAAAACCTGGTTCAATGACCGTGGGATTACTGTGCTTGATTGGCCAGCAAACTCACCTGACCTGAACCCCATAGAGAATCTATGGGGCATTGCCAAAAGAAATATGAGAGACATGAGACCGAACAATGCAGAAGAGCTGAAGGCCGCTATTGAAGCATCCTGGTCTTCCATAACACTTCAGCAGTGACACAGGCTGATAGCTTCCATGCCACGCCGCATTGAGGCAGCAATTGCTGCAAAAGGGGCCCAAACCAAGTACTGAGTACATATGCATGCTTATACTTTCAGAGGTCCAATATTGTTCTATGTACAATCCTTGTTTTATTGATTGCATGTAATATTCTAATTTTCTGAGATTGTGGATTTGGGGTTTTCATGAGGTGTAAGCCATAATCATCACAATGATGACAAATCACGGCTTGAACTATCTTGCTTTGCATGTAATGAGTCTATCTCATATATTAGTTTCACCTTTTAAGTTGCATTACTGAAATAAATTAACTTTTGCACGATATTCTAATTTTTCGAGTTTCACCTGTATATATAGTGGTAGTCTGTTTGGGTGGTGACAGATGTATTATTTACAGTACAAATTAGAGATGAACACCACGGAAAAATTTGTCTCGTTTCGTGAAGTTAATCATTTTGTTTTATCATATTCATTATGTTAGAATAATTTGCTTTCAGAATTCTTTTCATATATTGGGATTAATATTGTATATTCTGATTCATTTAGTATATTTTGGAAGATTGGCTATATTCGTTTTAACATGTTAATCAGTAATTTCAGGATATTACTTATGCATTCTGAGTCATCCCTGCTAGTCCAACCCACAAGGAGAAATGGAATGAGCTGATTTTTATAATAATGAAAAATGTTAATGCAAAATCGAAACAAATTTTGGATCTGAAAGAACGAAAAAAGGAACAAAATGACTCATTTGTTATGGGTTGGAGATTCTAATGGATCCACCTCCATCAAACCCAAACACAATAAGCAGGAATAATCATCTTATTTCACTTTTATACCTTACTGCATTTATTGCAATATGTTTCCATTTCATATGTAGTGCATTTTTAATATTAAAAAATATTACTGCCAAATAAAACAAAATGTTTCTGAATCAATTCACATTGTTTGTTATGTTGTTATGTTATTTCGGATTCTCCAAACATCTGAATGAAATAAATAAATTTTGTTGTTTTGGTATAATTAATTTTGGATTTGTTGAAATGTGTTACTATTGTGATTCAGAGATTAATTTATCTCAGAATCTCTGAATCATGAAAATTTTGTCCGAATTTTGATTCATAATGAAACAATTCATACATGTCTAATAGCAATATAATAATATCATATGCAATAGATTGCAATGTTATTTTTATCTCATGCAAATGAAGAACAAGCTCTCTGCTCACTGCTGATGATTCTGCTGTTTCTCACATTAAAACTTTTTTTTCCGTCAGTAAGGTCAGTTGATCAAAGTAAATTAAGCTGTCCCAAAAGACAACATTGTTAGCAAAACATACTTTCTCATATGCTGGCCAAGCTTTTCTTTCCCGGTTCTATTTCCAGTTAGCAGGTGTCAATGTCAGATGGTTTTAAAATCCTCCAAGGAGAATTACAGGCACACTAAACAAATATATATGAAAGCTCCATTAAATCTCTGACATGCTTAACCCATTTCCTGACAGAGCTGTATAGTTGAATTCCCCCTGCACCAATCAGTTAAATCCTGGCCTTCCAATCAATAGCTTGATTTCAGATCTAATGTGCTTTTTAAATGCGTGTTCTCCGGCTAAACGGCAAATGACTAAATAAGAGGCAGAGGTGACGTCAAATGTGAACCACAGCCCCATAATAATAGCACCTACCACACACACACGTCTCAGACAATATAATGACTGACTACCCGATAAATAGACCATGACGGGGATTCTACTGGTACGTGAGAAGCAAGGACACAAGCTTCCAAATGGTCCCCATTTTGAACCGAATGCCTTAAAGCTGAACTGCAGACAAACATCTGATTATACCAATAAAATACACATATGGGAGCAGCTTACCTGCCAAAGGATTTGTATTTTTCTCCATCCAGTTCTGAGATTTACACAGCTCTGCCACACAGAAAAGTCTTGTCTGGTAGCTCAGGTGACCTGCATTTTCTCTTTTGCAGTTTAGCAACACCCACAGGTCTTGTCCCTCTGAATGGACAGTGAAAGGAGAAGCAGAAGACTGATGAGCTCATCTCTCTGTCACTCTGCTCTCTCCTCCTATCAGCATGCTACAGATTAATATATGAACACTGCAGCACAACTGATTGGTTATGTGCACTAATTTTCACTCTCCAATACTGACTCAGAAAAGCTCCAGAATTTTTTTTGTAGTGGAGCACAGTGTGTTACCACAGATTTTGGTGTGTTTGCCGCACTTGGGGTGCCTTTAACATGCAATGACTACACAAACATGATGCACATTTACAGCGTGTTTCTGAAATGCACGGCAAAGCCTGCATTTTCTGTGCATTCTGCCATGACACGGCCCCCTACGTAAAACACTCCCAGCACACAGTTAACCCTTTGATCACCCTCATGTTAACCCCTTACTGCCCAGTGCCATTAGTACAGTGTCAGTGTTTTTTTTTTTAGCACTGATCAATGTATCGGTGCCCCTGGGGATTTCAGTGACGCCAAATCAGTTCCCCCCGTGTCAGAATGTCCGCCACAGTCCCGCTATAAGTCGCTGATCGCCACCATTATTAGTAAAAATTAAAAAATTAAAAAAATTCCAGTATCCATACCGCCAATTCTAAATGCTAAAACTTTCACGTAAACCAATTAATTTACACGTATTGGGATTTTTTCTTAGTAAAGACATGTAGCAGAATACATGTTGGCCTAAATTTATAACAAAACTTGATTTTTTAAATTTTTTTTAAAAAAAATGTTTAATAGCATGTTTAATAGCATAAAGTCAAAAATATATTATTTTTTTATAGTGCAAAAAATGAAAAACGTACAGGCGATCACCAAAAGAAATCCCATTTCTTTGGACAAAAGGACGTAAATTTCATTTTGGTGCAGCGTTGCAGTTAAAGTAACGCAGCACTTTAATGCAAAAAATGGCCTGGTCAGGAAGGGGGGAAAATCCTTAGGAGGGCAAGAGGCTAATGCTGACCATTGTCTGTAAAGACTGGATATATGTCTTTTGAACATGCAGTATTGGGAGTTTGTCCTTGTTTTTCTGTCTGAAAATATAGTTGAGCGGAGCTTGCCTAAAGCCCTAAATGTTTGACTATACATGATAGTTATCTTTCCCATATTAGAACAGTAAAATGTGTGGACACACATCCTTGAATCAAAGTCAACTGACCCAGCAGGAGAATTGTCCCATTTGCTGGTAATGGAGTTGAGAGTAGAAATGTAGCTATATAGGTAGTTAATGTTGAAAACATTTTACCTTCAGTAAAGCAGTGCCAAAAGAGATTGGAATGTGCTCATAGCAATCATAAGCTTTTAGTCTACTTTAGCTGAGCAATCTCTACACACCATCCTAAAGCCTGAAAAAACAAATGTGCAAAAATATGAACAAATATGTACCTATTAAAACCTCTTTATTGGTATCCTGCACTGACCTTCTACCCAACAGTGCTAAATTTGAGCCTAGTGCCAGGGGCGGACTGACCATTTGGAAACTTGTGCACTGCCCAAGGACCCGGGGTCAGTAGGGGGCCCCATGAGATGCCCCTGGTACCTTTTTTATAGGCTTTTTGAGCTTGGGCAAGCACGCAGGGGCCCCATGATCCCCTATTGCCCAGGAGCCCCATGAGATGTCAGTCTGCCTCTGCCTAGTGCAAAAAACAGGAGGACACTGCCACTAAATGATTGATATTATTGATTTGGTTTTTAATTTTTTTTATATTAAACAAACATTTTTACACTATCAAGATCTGTTTTTTTTTGCCAATGAATGACCATCCAAGAGTCACCTTGGAATTAACAGCTATTTTAAAAAAAAGACCTCTATTTAATAGGTCAAAATATCGGGCGAAGTCTCATCTGGTCATGAGTGGAGGAGGACCACAGGGGAGAAAGTAGAATGAGCCCTTTGAGGATTGTATTTAAAAGAAAAATACAAAAGTATATGTGAAAAAGAAGATGTAATATATTTACCTTTCTGGTGGCCTGTGCATTGAAATATCACAGCTTTCCTGCTCCCGGTTGCTGCTGTGTTGCAAAGCTTCAAGTATGTGGGATACCTGTTCCAGTCATTGTATGTAGTGGTTTCTTATGCTGAGTCATATGTCACCCCAGGACAGGGGCGGACTGACAACTCATGGGCCCCCCAGGCAATAGGGGATCATGGGGTCCCTGTGTCCTTGCCGAAACTCAAAAAAGCCTATGAAAAAGGTACCAGGGGCATCTCATGGGGCCCCCTACTGACCCCGGGCCCTCGGACAGTGCCCGAGTTTCCAAATGGTCAGTCCGCCCCTGCCCCAGGATGTACAAACCGATAGGAGAAATCTCAATGCATGACAGGGGAAACAGGTATTCAACTCACCCAAAGTTCGAATACTTGGAGGGGATGGGAAGCAGAAAAACAACTTTGCTTCAACAAGTGGGCCACCAGAATGGTATTTATATTAACTGTTCTTTTACAAGTACAGTGTTTTATACAAGTGCTGACAAGGTCACTTTAAAGCCCATCTCTAGGCAAGAAAGAAAAAAAAAATCACAATCCATCTCACCCATTCCCATTTTTTTAGCTCAAAAGTCACTTTTTGTTTTACAAAATCACATGGACCATTCAGAGCACCTTTTTAGTGCTCCCCATGAAATTCTGGGGTTGACGTACTAAAGGCAAATAGACTGTGCACTTTGCAAGTGCAGATGCACTCATTTTCCTTTGTAAATGCAATGTCCTAACGCTTCACTTTGTAAAGAATACCCAGGTGCTGGCCCGGCCTGGGACAAAAATTACGCCCAGGCATGTTAGACTCGGCAGCCATTTTGTCTTGGGGGGGGTATCCTCTTTATATAACAGTGACCCATTACAGTGCCCCTTGCAGTCATGCCTCTGCCTCTTTTCTCTGTAGTCACAGTGCCCCTCTTTTAAACTGTGCCTCCCCAACACAGCCCTCCTTCGGCAGGGCACAGGCAGGGTTCAGCCGATGTATCCTGTTCAGGGTCTCCTGCCTCTCCAATGATGTCATCAATATGGGTGGGAGGAGCTGCTGATCTGGATCAAATTAATAAGCGGGTGATAAGCTTGTGAATATGAAAAGACTTCCGCCCTCTATGCAGCTCCTCCCACCCCTGTTCTGCTGATAGGATGACATTGTCGGCGGGGAGAGAGATCCTGGAGAGGACACACAGGCCGCATAGCACCCTCCTCTCTTGAGCACTCTGTATATAAGATCTATCCAAGTAGATCACTCACTCTTTATATATGGATTTCCTTTCTATATATAAAATCTCTCTCTCCCCCACCTCTCTCCCTCTCTTTCTTCCCCACCTCTCTCCCTCTCTCTCCCCCTTCTCTCTTTCCTCTCCCTCCCTCTCTCCTTCTCTTCCTCCCTCTCTCTCCCTGAATGTTCCTCCCCAAGTGTCATTCCCGGTCCCGCCCCCTCCTCGCTCCTTAATCTTCTGTGTTTGATCTGAGCATGGGCATCATGGCTGAATCGGCCAGGGGAGGGGGTCAGCGCAGATCTCCAGCTCCTCTTGCAGAGGAACATGAGAGGAGACACAGGCACGGCTGTATAGCAGGAGGTGAGTGGGGACCGCAGTTTTTGTTAGCCCTGTCCAGACCGCGGTCACCATTAACCTCCTGCTATGCGGCGCAGTCATGAACAGGCCAAGGACCGGTACCAGCACCAGGGTTGGCCAAATGCCCAGTGTGCCCCTTGGCCAGTCTGGGCCTGCCCAGGTGCAAGGGGGGAAAAATGATTGGATGATAACAATCAACAGAACTTTACCACATTTACTAAGCTCTGGGGAAAATGATTACAACTGTACTTGCAAAGTGTATGGGGGGGGGGTAGATTTACTAAAACTGGTGCACTAGTAGCCAATCAGCTTCTAACTTCAGCATGTCTAGTTAAACTTCGGCATTAAAACCTGCAAACTGATTGGTTTCTATGCAGAGGTGCACCAGATTTTGCACACGTCAATTTTTAATAAATAATTTGCCTTTAGCAGGGGCGGACTGACAACTCATGGGGCCTCCGGGCAACAGGGGATCATGGGGTCCCTGTGTCCTTGCCCAAACTCAAAAAAGCCTATAAAAAAGGTACCAGGGGCATCTCATGGGGCCCCCTACTGAACCCGGGCCCTCGGGCAGTGCCCGAGTTTCCAAATGGTCAGTCCACCCCTGGCCTTTACTAAATCCACCGCCATGACACAAGCTTTTTGTGGAAAAGGACCAGAGGTAAGAACCCCTGCAATGGACATTATCGTCAACCAATGGACCAATAGGAAGTGTTCAAGAAAATCCAGAAAGAGGTGTGGTCACTTTAAGAATGACCCTACCACAATACAGACCAAAAGAAAGAACAGTCAGGACCTAGGTTGTGTCAAGTGACATGGATTGAAGGAAAAAAACAAAACAGTCTATCCTTTTTTTATGTGAGCAAAAACTAAAGGTAAGCAAAACAATTTAGAGGTAGGAAAGGGTAGGATTTTTTTTTCTGTCAGAGGGAAGGATGTGAAGATCAGTATTAAAATTGAAGACACAATAATGAATATAAGTTTATTATGATGTAGTTTTTTTTGGGGAAGGCATGTACCACTTTTTGATTTGGCTATTGGCACTTTAATTGCATTTTTCTGAACTAACCGTATTTGAGCACCACAAACTGAAAATGCTTTTTAATTCATTTTTAATATTCACAGCAAATTATCCCATTCATCCATGTCTCCATACTTTATTTTGTTGAGTAATCACCCCCTTTAGAAAAACACCCCTTCTTATTTCTAGCTGTGTCCATCTTGAGTATGGAAAGACAATTCATGTAGCATTTACTTCCTGGAATCCATCTGCCCTTAACTCAGGCATACATGCAGGAGGGTGTGCTTAACTGAAAAAGCCCCTCCCCCCCCTCATCCAAATGAAAGGAAGAAAATGCTCATGAAGACTTCTGTGATGTATGACATCATTTTGCCCAAATCAGGAAATCAGGAAGAAACTTTTTAAATTTTTAATTAATAATTTATTTTTTAATTCTACACTGTTTCTTTCTTTCTTTATTTTTATCACTGTTATTGCTGCCACAAGCAATGTAAACATCCTTGTGACAGCAAAAGGCACATGACAGGTACTCTTTAGGAAGAGATCTGGGGTCTATAAAACCCAAAATCCTTCCTCTGCACTTAAAAGCATTCAAAAACACCAAGATCGGTGTTTCTGAATGCTTTTTTATTTTTTTTTAAACGCTGCTGTTTACCTCCGAGCAAACCGGAAGTGATGTCAGGTGATGTTAGGTCATCGCTTCTGGTTTAATGTAATAAAGAGCCGATCAAAGTTGATCCTGGCGCACGCACCGACTGGCTTTGTGGGTCTCCCGGTGGGACAAGAGAGCCTGAGAGAGCGGCGGAAGGCAGCGGGAGGGGCACCAGGACCGGGGCTTCCACTAGGCAAACTAGGCAGCCACCTAAGGGCACCTGGGCGCAGCACAGTTCAGCACTCTCTCTGTGTGGGCCATGTCCTCCAGCTGAGGGGAGGGGCAGCAGAGGGGAGGAAGAAAGGACAGAGGGAGATGCCAGGTAGAGAAAAACAAAACAGAGGGCGCACTGGCCTTGTGCATTACCTTAAAAAATATGTTTATTAAATTTAAAAGTCCCACGGACTCCCAGGGGCGGGGAGCAATAAAATGGGAGGTGCTGACATATACGCCCCTGGGAGTCCGTGGGACGGCCCCTGGTGAACAAGTGTTTATTCATTATTGAGCATATATAAAAGAGAGGGACAGACATCTAGGTAGTTAGGCTCTGAGGAAGAGGCTAGTCCTCAAAACGCGTCAGTCATTTTGGATGTCCATCATTCTCATCACCATTCAGAAACGCAGTGCGAATTGGCCAGAGCAGACTCATATGATGTGCTTATATTCATGTACTTTTGTGAGTAGAATACCTTCTTTTAAATTTAATAAACATATTTTTAAAGGTAATGCACAAGGCCGGTGCCCCCTCTGTTTTGTTTTTCTCTATTAGTACTTTTGGACTCCCCGGTTCTTTGAGGGCAGCAAGGCGTGCATATTCCAAGACATTCATTGTGTGATCCCTATGACATAGAGTCCATCCCTAAGCACAGGAGTATTTGGGTTTTCCACTTTCACATCACAAAGATGCCAGGTGTCAGGGGCCAGAGTAGCAGCTGACCTGCTGCTCCTTCCAGTGTTCCTCTCAGATTCAGTCCCTTGGCTGGCGGCTGTCATCACTGTGGAGTTCTAGCCCTCCTCTTCCCAGTCATCAGCGGAGGCGAAGCTGTGCCTGCGATGGAAGGTAATGTC
Organism: Staurois parvus; assembly: GCF_062004578.1. Lineage (NCBI taxonomy): Eukaryota > Metazoa > Chordata > Amphibia > Anura > Ranidae > Staurois > Staurois parvus. Next base: position 601,385 of record NW_028318236.1, read on the forward strand.
TGACTCTGCTGTCTCGTGTCTGTGTTAATGTGACCTGTCTATCCATCACATGTGCAGTGTGTCAGTGAGTGATGACACCATCACGATCCCACAGCCTGCTCTTCTAGTGCCTGTCGGGCCTGCTTATCTGTGTCAGTGTTGGTGTGTTCTGTCAGATCTGTCACTGTGTGGGATCACTCAGTTCAGGTGTTCTCTGTGTGTGTGGGCTGCCTTCTGTCACAGTGTTTTATCTCCCCCCATTGCCTGGGAAACTCCAGCCTGGGATCTGTCAGAGTGTGGATCCATCATCCTCCACTCAGTGCAACTATCGCCCTTGAAAGCCGCTCCAATTGCTATTACAAGAGAACCGATCGCCAGCTCTAAATACGGTACTGGGGTGGTGGCTGCAGCGGCGTATCACTCCGGTATAAACACTGAAAGTCCAGTGATGTACCGGTATGCCGCTGGATGGGAAGTGGTTATACTGTATAAGTATCAAACATGTACAAATAATGACTTTTGGAGGACACAGTAAAGATTTGTAAGTAATGTTTCCCTTTCAAATAACAAGAACAATTTTAGAAAAGCACTAGTTAATTAAAATAGGAACCTGTGCCTATGCTTGCTAGAAAGCTTGAAAGGTCAGAAATCACCACTCTTGTGAATAGTAATATCAGATGTTTTCATTTGCCATTTAGCAATGCTACCAGATATTTTAATTAGCAAGGCACTCATCCATACAGATATGACCTTAGTCTCTCCCAAGAGTTCCCTTTCCTATGAAAAAAAGGATGAGCTTTTAAACAAAAAACAAAAATAACAAATACATGTTGCAGAAGCTCATGAAGAATCTGATGAACGACATTAGTTAATTCAATGTACTGTATAAGGATAACTGTAATGCAACTGTTTTAGCAGATATGGTGGACTGAATTTCCCATATTTCTTACATCTACCAGGGACTTCACTTGTGGTTTCTTGCTAGAATCCATGGCTTTATGTTCAGCAATAGTTAATCCTATTATCCCATTATAAAAATCCAACAAGGAGTGTGAAATAATCCTTGTAATCAATGGCACGGGTGGCTGTAGGTGGGAAAACCCAACTGTAGTGAATAGCACCCAGAAATATTGGGATTGGTTCAAGAGGCTTTGATGGTACTTAGGTCATGCAAAATAGCCCTTAAACACATGTCATACTTACCTGCTCTGTGGAATAGTTAAGAACAGAGCAGGCCCGATTCTCTTCTTTTTGCCCCCCCCAGATGGTCCAGGCTCCTCCCCCCTGCCAAGTGCACCCAATAGCATGCCTCTTGCTATGGGGGCACTCAAGTAGGCTCACTCCTAAACCATACTCCTGTGAAAGGACATTATCCATTCACACACAGAACATGGCTCTCCCCCCCCCCTTCCTCATCTGTGATTGACAGCAGCAGGAGCCAATAGATCCCGCTGCTTTGTGAGCCAATGAGGAGAGAGAAACCAGGGAGAGCCACCACCCTCATGCACATCGCTGGGTCAAGGTAAGTATGAAGGGGGCAGGAGCTGCACCAAGAAGGTTTTTGTACCTTAATGCATAGAATCCATTAAGGCAAGGAACCTTCTGCCTTTAGAAGCACTTTAATGACCAACACTGTGGAAGCTGTGCCGAAATAGGAAAACATAAAGCAAAGGACTGGGTACCATCTGTGGACTTCCTGCAGCTGATCTTTTCCCCATTACTGACTACTGTTGCTTGTTGCACACAGGGTCTCTGTTTGGAGGAGACCATCTTGGTAGAGGAAGGAAGAGTTCCTTCCCATCAGCTGCATACTACACAGAGGAGATATTGCTTTGTAGTCTAGTGACTGCATAAAAAAAGAGTCTTTACCTTGCTATTTATACTAAAATGTAATGGGAGCATTGGGGAGACAACAATAAACTTTTTCGCTGTCAAAGGTGTATGCCATGTCAGCAGCAGTGGGGGTTTTAAACACACAATCAACAAAAAGTGGTGCAAGCATAAATCTGGCACCACTCTTCTAAACATAAAAATTAAGCAGATGTTGCTCCTAATTAACAAAGGGGTGCAAGCCCCTTTGTTAGCCTAGGTTCACACCTGTTTTCCACTGCGTTTTGCAGAAACGCACTACAGTCCACTTAGCATGATTTCCTATGGGACATGTTCACACCTCTGTGTTTTCACCCAGTGCGTTTTTTTAGAAAGAGTCAGGGACTTTTTTAAACGCAAAAAGTTGAGTTTTTGGTTCTTTAGACTTCAATGGAGACGCTGCAGAAAAGCATGTAGTGTGTTTTTGCTGCATTTTGCCACATTTTGATGTGTTTTGCATCTTAATCTGCCTAGCAACGAATAAAAAAGACATAAAAAGTGGCAAAAAACACATAAAAAAATGCATGTGTAAAAATGCAAAACATACCGCAAAAAGCACTGAAACGGATCAAACGCAAACTGTATAGGTGTGAACCTAGCCTTAACTAGGAACAATCAGCTCTCTGTTCTCTGGCTTTGACAGATACAGCACATAGCAGAGAACAGAGAGTTGCAGCGTCATCCTCTGATTTCCCTACTAACCCAACCCCCTGCTCAGCTCAGGTGCAGTTAACTCTGCAGGCACTGCTCCTGTAGTGTAGTCACTGTATGGGCAGAGAGAGGGATGTAAACTGTCTGTTGACAGCTCACATCCTGTACAATTAGGTCATACCTGGTGGAATCTGTGGCAGCTTTCTATATAGATAGCTGCCGCATTTCCTCTGTAAATTGGGAGCAGACTTGCACTAGTTTCTATTTCACTCCGAAAAACACTCAGAGAAAGTGTTTTCTTATTGTAGCACACACCACTTCTGATAGTTTATAATGGCGCAGGAAGTTTAGTTAATTTCCCAGAATGTGTGTAAATCTGACAAACCAACTGCAGCCAGTTAGAGAGGAAGGAGAAAAAAAAGCATCACATAGGTGACTTTTTGTCCCCTATGTGAGAAAAAATAAAGTTTATTGAAAAAAAAGTAAAGGGTGTAAAAGATGTATCACCTTGTGAAAACATGGAAGACGCTGCTCTGCTGCCCTCTGATAAGTGATCGTTCATGGATTGCTTTTCATAGGGTGGTAAAAACTGTTGCAGGAGTAAACAAGGCCTAAATGTTATATGTTTACTGCTGTTCAAGGTAGTGAGACTCCCAATCTCCAAGCAGAACTCCTCCTGTAGGTGCTAGCCCAGCTCGTGTGCTGCCTTTAGCGTGATACACATTTACCAGCCAGACTGTATTTCCACTGTCTGTATTGGTTTTACCCTGGTTCAAGTAAGTGGTTTATTTGTAGTGCAGCCGATTGGACTTCCTTGGTTCTCATCAAGGCCTAAATGTTACTAAGCTACAGTAAAGGAAAATACGGTTTCTGCAAAACAGGGCAGCACTGCCTTGCAGTTTTAGGCTCCTTGTTTTATAGACTATTCTTAGCTGCTCTGCTGTAAAAAGTCTATTTTTTACAGAGCGCAGTACCTCAAAATAAAATTTACACACAGATGAGAAGTGGGGAAAGGTTATGTCAGGACCCAGGTCTGCACATGAAAC